>NW_028288935.1:0-300000 GCF_059628265.1 Tinamus guttatus
AAAGAAAGAAGGAAAGAAAGAAGGAAAGAAAGAAGAAAGAAAGAAAGAAAGAAAGAAAGAAAGAAAGAAAGAAAGAAAGAAAGAAAGAAAGAAAGAAAGAAAGAAAGAAAGAAAGAGAAGAAAGCAATGCTCAAGAAGGGGAAGATAAACGGAAAATGGAGCACTTGAGGTGTGGAAATTTAATGTTTTAGAAAACACAACATTTCGTAAAGCTCAGAGTGTGGTTAGATTTGATTCAGCTGTAGCTATATTTAGAAGCTGGAAGTCTCAGAGACATAACCCAATGATTTTTGTCTTTCAGTTAATACAAACCAGACATTTTCGGCATTATTCTTCTCTGGCTTATCTTCTATGTTTATTCCAGTGGACTTGGTTCTCAGCTGTACATAAGCCTCTTCTTCCATCTTCCATATAAAATAATATGCTATAGTAAAATGCAGCAGAGCTGTGGATAGAGTCTCTTTCTGAAATGTTCTCTTTAATGAGCTCACGGCAGCAAGATATTCGTAATCAAACACGAGTGCCAATTGCTTTAAGCTACCTGGAGAATCCGAAATAAAAGAATGTAAATTGCTCCAAGTACAGGTCAGATGGAATAGGAGCTGATTTTTACTTTTTTACCTTATTTCTCCCTTTTTCACTGGCTTTTTCATAGAATGCTTAAGGTTGGACAGGACCTCTAGAGGTAATCTAGTCCAACCCCCCTGCACATGCAGGGTCAAATAATTTTTAATAATTAGTAACTTAGTTGCTGGTAAAGATAAATGTAGAAGACAAAATCTCCTTGATTACTAGAAATTATTAAAAATAAAGATTTTCAATAAAATGTCTTACAAAAATTCTTAACATTCTAAGCAAAAGAAAAAAAAAGGTAAGCAGTAGCTGTAATGATATTTTATATTTAGTTGTATAGATATTATATTTCCACTTTAAAAAAAATTTGATTCTCTAAAGAGAGCCATTAACAAATTGGCAGACCTCTGCTTTGCCCCAGTAGGAGAAAAGAAACCACTAAGTTTTGCTAGGGAAATAACACAGCACTGCGGAGGTCTCTGTGAAATTTGGAACACCATGAATGGGGCACACAAGAAATTTAAAGAAAAATAAAATTTCATTTTTTTAACATTTCTCCTTTTCTGGCACTGATAAAGGAACATCCAAACACTGATGGAAGCATCTATCCCATAAGGTAATTACTGCATCAAATTCAGTGTATAAGACAGTACTGGAAAGGATTTACAATATATCACATTCATTCTTCTGTCAGTTGTGTCTTCCATTACCTCATGCACTCAACACCGGTGGCTCATAAACTCCCATAACATTCATAGAACCATAGAATCATAGAATTCTTAAAGTTGGAAGGGACCTCTAGAGTTCATCTAGTCCAACCCCTCTGCACACTCAGGGTCACCTAGAGCACATAGCACAGAACTGCGTTCAAGCGGGTTTGGAAGATCTCCAGAGAAGGAGACTCCACAACCTCTCTGGGCAGGCCTGTTCCAGTGCTCTGTCACCCTCACTGTTAAGATTTTTTTCCTTAAGTTCACGTGGAACTTTTGATGCTTTAGTTTCTGGTCGTTTCCTCTAGTTCTGTTGGTGGCCACCACTGAAAAGAGACCAGCACCATCCTCCTCACTGTCTCCCTTGAGGTACTTATAGACATTGATTAGATCCCCTCTCAGCCTTCTCTTCTCCAGGCTGAACAGGCCCAGCTCCCTCAGCCTCTCCTCATAGGGCAGATGTTCCAGGCCCCTCATCATCCTTGTGGCCCTGCGCTGGACTCTCTCCAGCAACTCCACATCCCTCTTGTACTGTGGAGCCCAGAACTGGACACATACTCTAGATGTGGCCTCCCCAGAGCTGAGTAGAGGGGCAGGATCACCTCCCTCGACCTGCTGGAGACACTCTTCTTAATGCACCCCAGGATGCCATTGGCCTTCTTGGCCACAAGAGCACACTGCTGCCTCATGGTCAACTTGTCCACCACGACGCCCAGGTCTTTCACTTCAGAGCTGCCCTCCAGATTGTTGGTCCCCAGCCTGTCCTGGTGTCTGGGGTTATTCCTCCCCAGGTGCAGAACCTTGCACTTGGCCTTGTTGAATTTCATGAGGTTTTTCAACACCCAGTTGTCCAGTCTGTCCAAGTCTCTCTGGATGGCAGCGCAGCCCTCTGGGGTATCAGCTACTCCTCCCAGTTTAGTATCATCAGCAAACTTGCTGAGGGAGCACTCTGTGCCTTCATCCAGGTCATTGATGAATAAATTGAACAGGACTGGACCAAGGACGGACCCCTGGGGGACACCGCTAGCTACAGGCCTCCAACTAGACTCATTTCTCTTCCTGGGCCTCAAAGTCACCTCATGCTTGATACCATCAAGTTGCTTTTGTCTAAAATTTCAGCCATATCCTCAAGCTAATTATCATTCTAAGTCATGTTTCATCAGATCAGGCATTCTCAGAATTCATTTGGCCCTAATAGAAAATATGCAAAGGTGAGTTTTCTTTCAGGATTAACACATATATCTCCTCATATATAACTATCTTTAGATAGCAGAAAACCAGCTCCAAGCTCTTCCATATGATTTACATGAAACAATGATGAACTGCAGGTACTGAGGACCACAGAGTTTAGACGTTCATAATTTTCATACTACTTTGCTTTGCACAGACATTTATTGATTGAAGAAAGAATTTTGGACCCTGCTTCATCACATTTCATGTGCGTATGTCAAGACCCACACCACTCTCTCCCTTTTTTTAATTCTTTAATTCCAGGACAATCTTCCCACTTGAAAACCCTAAGGATAATGAGATGTCTCATAATTTTCCGGTGAGTTTTCAGATTCTCTCCTTTCCCAGGGTTTCATGTTTAGCTAGTTGAAGTAGCTCCTCCCATGCAGCCATAGGCCCATCTTGGCCCATCTGGGAACTGCTGATCACTGCCCTGTGATATTACAGCAGTGCCAGCCCTAGCTCTGGCTCCAGCCTTTCTGGAAGCACCCAACTCCACACAGAACCACCAGTACTGGCATCACAGAGAAGAACATGCAATAAGTATCAGTCCACCTTGGTTTTTAGCTGATCTCAAGGAAACTTTTTTTTAAAGGGCTTCAGAAGTATATCTAGTGGCAATTTGCTTACTGTCCTCTTTTTTCCAAGAGGAAAAAAAAAAAAAAGCTTTTGGGGAATTGATGGAAATCCGAGTTCAAAACTATTCCTGGCGTATTAGTGATTATATTTATTACTTTTCTATTTGAACTAAATAAATGAGAAAGACTTTCTGAGAACTCATTAATGTTCTGCATGGTTTTTTTTTTAAAAAAAACAATAATCTGATACAAATTGCCTATTCAGTTTATGAATTATTAACCACACATGACGGCATCTATGGTGTGCATTGAGGAAATAATGAACATCAGGGCCTGGTGGGTTTCAGCAATTTAGCTGGCTGCACTGAAGACCGCTCTGCTGTGAGGGTAGGCAGAGACATCCACAGGACCACCCCAGCTTCCTCCATCAACAAGTTCATTTTTCCTAAGTATAATGTTCTCCACCTCTGTAACTCCCCATAAACTGAACTCGATTTGCTGTTGCATTGCAACTGAAGCTTATTGCTGTAAAGGCATTAACAAATAATTATATGTGTTCTTTAAGGATTGGTATAAAGTGCCAAGAATGATCTTTCATTTTATTTCTTTTCTATTGTCGTTTTTTAAAATATGTCTTTTTCAGTGAAGGCATTTCTCTTTTTCCTTGTTAAATCCAGTACTAAAAGAAGAAATGAATAAAATAAACTAAGATTTTCATGTGAGATGCCTTGCTATGTTTTGGCAAAAATGAAAAAAAAAAAAAAAAAAAAGCGCGATTCTATTGCATTACCAGTTGGTTCTGTAAGAAAAATTCAGCATTGAAAACAGTGATTTGAAAAGCGGAGGCATTGTCATTCACCAGCACAGAAAAAGAAAGCTATCCATGAACTTTCTTGAGATATTTAAGTCAGCAAAATACTCTCAGGGAGCTTTGAAGCTGATCTGAGTTGCAACATTTTCAGTAGATGGATCCAATAAGGTACAGTGTATTCAAGCAGATTACTAACTCTTTCACTAAATCTTTGGTTTTCTCCTATTAGAAAAGTCCCAGGACAGAGTTGCTATTGGACATTTTCCTCTTTTCATAGAAAGAACTAGACAGTAAAATAAAGAGTTAAATACTACATCAGTTAAAAAGTAGTTTTGGTAAGTTAACAAGTAATGCTCATTTTTCTTTTCATTTCCCCTGCAGTAGAATTAAAAATTTTTAATATTGTTTCTGAGTTCCAGAAAGAAAAGTTTTTGGTGTTTCAAATGAGAAAGGAAAGACCATACCTGATATTCCAAGCAAGGTCTTAAATAAAGGTCCTTTCCATTACTTACTCACCTGCACAGTAAAACTAACAACATGAGAGCTTGTATAGACAAATTACAGTTCTCAATTATGACTTAACAAACAGATAGAAACATAAATTCTTCTCAAGGGAGTCATTTGATTTTTTTTTTTTTTTGAAAGATCTTTCATTTTCTTCCAGCAATACTTTGCTATATTGCTAAAATGACTACTGATTTCAAATTAAAACCATACAAATAAACCTCTCTGGAATATGTATTTAACCTGCTGTCTTCTCCTTTCAGCTACTTATTCTATTCAAACTAGATGAGCAATTTCCAAGCTTATTTGAAAAAAAGGGGTATTTTTTGGCAGGGAGGGGAATTATTTTGAGAAGAAAAATAAAGACATTTTATAGCAAAAATCGAACAATGCAAAACCATATTTAATGTCTGTGTACATGCATCACTGTCATCATTTATACATAAGTTTTGTGTATATTATTCATGAGAGCTCTCACTTCTCCATTACATGTTAATTTCGCTTCACTCCGTTTGACAGGCAAGGCAACCTGTTTCAGATTCAGGCTAATTTGTAAGTCACAGGGAAATCTTAAGGAACAAACTCTGGGAAAAATACAGTTACCAGTTTCACAGTTCTGCCCATGTCAGATTAAATGAGTAAGACTTTGAGATGTTGAGATGAGTTAACATTTTGCATACTTAGAGAAATTTCCCATGAAGATGAGCTAGAAATTGAAATGCTTACCAGGTTACTACAGCAGCATTTTTTTTTATCTTTGTTTAGAAAAATTGTCAAGTATTTTGAGCTATGATTGTTTTAAACTGATGAATAAAGACAATTCAATTAAAATTAAATTATATGGAGTGCTTCTTATTATTTCCTTCTTATATAGATTGTTAGGGAGTTAAAAAGAATGTGTGGTTCTGCATTCCCAGTGTAATAGCAAAAGGAACTAAATACTCATCATATATTGAAATCCCATAACATTTTTGCTTATATTCCCTCATATTTTCACCTTATTTTAGTCTATAATGTTCTAAAATTGAGTATTTAATAATATTTTAAATATTTAATTTAAAAAAGTGTTTTGCACAGTTATTCAAAAACAGGAATTAAAAAGAAAAGAACTTTATTGCAAGAAAATAAGAATTTATTTAAAGGCTATCAGATGTGAAATATTTGGAAAATAATTTTATTATATTTAATTGTGAAGTATCCATAGAGAGTATTTTTTTCCACTAGAAGAAAAAAAATCCTATATGTTTAATCATAAGTAACTTCAAGTCCTATAATAAGCATAAGATAATATAAAATATAAGCTATTTTTACTTGATTCTATAAGAAATGTGTTCTGCACATGGACAATTTAGATATATGAAGCTTTGAATATGCTAACCTTTACCCTTCATTGACTTCCTTCGATGTCATTCTTCTGGTCATGTGTATTTCTTTTAACTTTTAAAGTCATGTTTATTCAAAACCTCTTATCTCTCTGTATCTTTGCTTCACATATGGTATATCGCATTTCTTAGGCTTTCTTTTGCATGTATCTATGTGCCAGATGTTATTTGGCACTTTACCATTGTCTCTATTGATATATTCTGTGCATTCAGTTCAACAGACAGCTGATGGATAGGATGTATATTATAGGCAAGAATCATTAGAGATATCTTCTTACTCTCAGATTAAATAGAATATTTGAGTATTTGATCCACTAATTAAGGAACAGGGGCAATAAATGCAGTCAGAATTTCCCATCTGTAACTTATATCATTTAACCACACATCACAAGAAATGCTTTTTCTTATGCTTGTTTCATGTGGTTTGTACCCTTTATACTTCACCTTGAACCTTAGGTTGAAATAAAGACTGCCGAGATTATCAATTTGTTTAACATAACTTCAGAACACCCTAAGACATCTAAATGTCATGAGAATATTGAATGAGTTTAGACAATTGTGTTTTTGTATGAATTTGGGAAGTCTTAATAATAATTAATTGATATCATGGCACACATTAGATAATGCATTATTCTTAATAGCTGAGGTATGATAATAAGGTACACATGGAAAAATCACAGATTTTATTATCGTTATAACTCTACAATAAATAAATAAAAAAGAAGAACAAATCTGAAAAGCAGAAAAACACTTTTGCTTTGAAGAGATTCCACACTTGCTTGGATGGTTAATGAAATCTACGAACTTTTAAATATTGGAGACTGAGAATTTATTTATAAAAATACCTCCAACTAGGTAAATTTTGAAATGCTTATTTCTTCTTCACTATCTGCATTAAAATAAACAATTCTGTGCAACCCTGAGTCCTCCTTTAGCAGCAGTGGAATATGTGTATCATCCCTTTCCTGGCCTGATTTATTTTTTTTTAAGTGTTAAAATCTTAAAGGAAGATACAGTTTCTTTGCTTTATGTATGGAAGACCATTAGTCTAGTTTCAGATTTATTTCTCAAGATTAACATCTTGGGCACAAGGTAACCAGACAATCATATAAATTATCACTATTACTCTATCTTATTGATGTGTAATTCTATGTTTTTAATTTCATAGTCTTACTGGTACAGGAACACTCAGTCAATTACTGGTACAAAACAAGCAATGCAAAACAAGCCTTGCTATTGCCTTGGTACGAATGTAATGAAATTTCTGCAAAAATAGAATCTATGTTGGGTTGGCACCATATACTGCATTTAGGTAAAGCATACTTTACAATATGAAGTGAGTGATAATTTGCATCTGTTTTAAAAAGTAGTTAATGGCTTGCTGAGATTTATATTGGCAAATGTACAGCAAGAAAATTACACTATGTAGCAATATAGCTAAAGTTAAAATATTTTTCTTCTCACTGGAGTTAAACATATGAATGGTGTAAAGTTCGTGTTATTTTATTTATGTATTTATTGTGCAGATCTAAATGAGTGCTATTCTGCTCCAAAACCCTCCTGAAAAAAAAAAAATAGGGAATTGGCTCCCACACAAGCTTCTCTCTTCCTCCATGGAATAGTATCTATTATGCTCTGTGAACATTACACTGATAACAATGACCAATGAGAAACAGTTTGGACCATAAAATCAAGCTTCAGAACAAAATGTTCTGAAATGACACATATGTTACACAGAGGTTGTTGTTGACCAAGTTGCATGGGGATCAAATTGAGCTAGAAAATGAAAAAAAAAATGTATTTGAAGGGGATTAGGGTTGGTAAAAGTGGCATTCCTTTTCATGTAATTTAAATCCAAGAAAGCAAGAAATTATGAGATAGTTCTTATGGTACTTATGCTTTATGACAATTCTTATATCCACACAACACATTTTCCCTGACTGACTGAAATTTCAATAGCAGCTTCAGCCTGCTTCTACCAGATAAGTATATACTGCATGTATATTCAGTCACACTCTCTGTGCAAAACAATTTATTAACTATTCTCCTATGCTGCTTCTCCAGTTCCCAAATGCATATCCCAAATGCGCATTACATATTTTTTCATTAAGGTTTGCATATAGAACACCAAATCTTAATTGTGTAGAGGTAGAAATGATGTTTATTTGTCTGTTTTCAAAGTGAGATGCGCACAATTTGCAGTACCACATAAATTTACAAAATTTGTAATAAGTGATAACGTATTTTTATCTGCATATGCAATTAACACTACCTGCCTGAACTTTATTAAGAAATTAAAAAAAAAAATCTATCTATCTGAACTCTGATATGGAAATATAATAACCATGCAAAGAATCAAAGTTTTAGCCTCGAGTTCAAGTATCTTGGTTCACTAAAATTTTCTATTGGAAAGTAACCATCACTTTAAGATCAATTTGAGAATAGGCCACTTGCAAGTTTTCAAATTGTTAGCAATTCTTCAATGCTACTGAATTTCTCTAGGAGTTTCTCTGGTAATTTCTCTGAGAAGATGAGTGAGAACCTTTCTCTGCTATGAGATCTCAGCTGGAGTGCACCTTGCTCAGAAATGGTGTGGATTGCCTGAAAAAAGAGAAAAGAGAATGATAGATGTCTAGCAATCACAAAAAAAGGAGATGATGGTGGAGATTGCAGGAACTGGGATTGATAATTTTACAGAAGAGAGTAGGATAAAGAGAAGATACAAATTTACCATTAATGTAAAAGATGAGTTATGAAGCAGACATAAACTTTTCACTAAATTTGTGTCTATTATAAGAAAAGCAGGAGTAAAGTAACCCATAGATGTTTAAGTCACACCTTAGAGGAGAAAAAGCAGTAATAATAACAAAGTCAGTAAAGAACTTTAATCTCTGGAGACTCTGGCCCTATTAGTGGAACCTATTACTAATTAATAATATCAGGAGTGACATATATATAGCTGATTCTGACTTTAAGCAAACAAGAATGAAAAACTCTATGAGTGCCCCTTCAGACTTTTTTGTTTAATTAGTATCTGCTACAAGTTCAAATTTGTATATATATAGATGCTACAAACGTATATAGGAAGTTTAAAAAAATTATTACACTTCAATGGCACACTCAAAAATCCTACAGCTGCTTCTTGAAACTTGTTAAGGTTTCATGAAATATCTATTGGAGCAAGCTGTTTAATAAATCTTGAGGAAAGAAATGTGTTTAGTGTGGTGGCATCAACAGTGACTATATAGAAAACACTGTCCTGACCTTTATGCATAATTTTAGCATTAAATCAATGTTTTACATAAGGGTTGCTCAATTAATCTTAGAGCTGAGTTTGACAGAGTAATACTTCATAAAACAGAGGAACTTTTAGCAAAATTCACACATATTTATGAGATTATCTAGTGCAGGAGAGTAAAGATGCTATAGGGAAAATGAATTATATCTAGGTAGGACTGAAGGCAGATGAATTACATTATGATGGAGCACCTGTTGTAAAACTTCAGTATGAAAAATACAGAAAACTCATTTGTATCTAGTGTTAGAATATTATTTACATCTTTACCGAGTCTGTTCTTTGGGTTTGTAGGAGGTAG
Organism: Tinamus guttatus; assembly: GCF_059628265.1. Lineage (NCBI taxonomy): Eukaryota > Metazoa > Chordata > Aves > Tinamiformes > Tinamidae > Tinamus > Tinamus guttatus. Next base: position 9,385 of record NW_028288935.1, read on the forward strand.
AATTGGAGGTAGAATTGGAAAGTGATGATATTGCTATACTGAAGATATGAAGATGCGACCTTTCATTTGTTTCTAACAATCAGAATTTCACAAACAAATTTTATATTAGCTCTGCACAAATGGGTGCTATATAGAAAAATGTTTTTGCATACTTTAGAAATAATAATTAATGCACTAATTGTTAGTGGAACTTTAAGAATAGTAAGAAACACATAATTCAATAGCTGTTAAGAATAGCTGTTTACTATTAAGAAATATCTCCAATTATTGATTCAGAGTGTACATAATTACTTCTCATAGCTAGCAATAAAAAGAAAATTTGTTCTGGTGTACAAGGTACTGCCATGAACAGGACTTTGTATTATCTTTTTAGAACATGTAATTATTTCTTGGTTAATCAAATCAACTCACATATATTTATGATAATTGGGTATTTCTCACATGTTTCAGTTTGCACAAAGAGTTGCATTATGGTCTGAGATTTGAAAACCTCTAACAAATAAACAGCATGGAAAACTTCAGGACAGTCCTCAAGATTTGTTTATTTTCTCTTTCCCTTTGTACAGTTAGTCTTAGGTAATTTTCAAGAAGAATATCGTATCAGAAGACACCATATTAAGCAGGTTAGTGGTATCATTTAAAGTCTACTTTCATAAAACAGGTCATTGACTCCAGTATTTTCTCTAAGACCCACACTTGTAATTGAACTGCAGGTTCTGAATAGCTGATTTGTCTTAAAATGCTAATCCTCTAGTTATTTTTAAAGAATAGTTTGCTTTGTTTTACTCTTTTTTTTTTCTTTTTTTTTAATTATTTATTTATTTATTAACAAATGAACAGTAATTTCTAAAAAATACTCCTAAATGTTGATCTTGGTTTGTTATATGTGTTTCTGTTCAGCTCAGAAGACAATATCTGATGAGATGAACCTTGGACATTTAAATATTCTCTCCTTATTATCACTTCTTATTGTCTTCTATAGACCTTCTTTGCTTAGTTTTCTTTGTATAATGAATCTTATCTCAGAGTATCTAACTCTTCCTTTGCTCTACACAGGGAATCCAGTTTAGTCATCTGTACAGCATGTTTGCTTTAGAAACAAAGGAACACAGGAAAGTGTTTGAATGTTAGATTAAAAACTCTTACATCCTGAATCCTGAGCATTTGAGCTCACAATCTCCTGCAAAAAAATCACAGCAGCAAAGCTTATGTCTCTGAAGTTCTCAGTTAGACATCTAGTCTATTGAGCTAGATTAGTTAGATCAATAGAGCTAGATGGTTAGTTCCTTGAATCTACTGAAGTATATCAAATGCTTTTAGTATGGGCTGATACGAGTCTCATTACGGTGAGAAAGAATAGAACAGATTATTGATATAATTTACAGGTAATTTAACAAAGTTTTCAAAGTGTATTTCATCAAGCTTGCAGACCCATATAATTACCACAGTGAAAATTTCCTAATGCACACACACTTTTCAAGATCATCATACCAGAATATCAGGCATAAAAGTCAATAGCCGTCAAACAAAATTAGGTTCACTTTAATGAAAGTAAATTAAAAACCTATTGATAAATTAAGCACAATTCAGAATTCTATCTTCTAAAATACAGTCACTTTTTTATATATCTCAGTTTTGTCTTTAGAATTTAAACCTAAGATAACAAATTAAATCACAAAACTACTAAAAATGATAATTATAATATATGAGAAGCTTAGAAATCCATTTGGCAAGGTTTTGTCTGCTTTATCTGTTTGTCTACTTTGTCTACCAGTTTGTCTCTACTGATTATCTCAGAATAAAGTGAGTCAAACAAATCTAACAACTGGTGAAGTAAAATATAGTGCTTTCATATACCTACTCCTGCTTCCATTGTATTCTGGTTGACCAGTCACTGAGACCGCTCAACAAACAACAGATAGTGAAAGATCTAGTATATCCAAAGGAAAACAAAATGTGACCATTTTGTCTTAGTCTCAAGTTATACCACATTGTCTTATAATATTTTTAGCAAGATCTGTGTGATTGATAAAAAACGAAGGAAAAAACATACAAATAAAAAAAGCACCTATTTAATATGTCCTATATCCTACATGTATTTATGTCGGAGAGAGGGAGACTGCAGACACCCGTTGGTCATCAACAGAACTCGTTTATTGTCCCACAAGCAAGTATATTTATACAGTAGATAATTAGCCTCATACATATTGCAAAACTTGAGCTCATGATTGGTTGCTAACGGTATTTGATTGTTTATTCGACGGTATTTGGTTGTTTATTCGAAAGATAACTTCTGTCTGGCCAGCCCAGATTACGGTCGATAAGCAAGCAGCTTCTTCATTCTTCCTGCCTTATCCCCTCAAAGTTGTTTACGAAACTAGCCAAGGACAGAGTGTCCTTGCCTTACCAGCACGTCCTCAGCACTTCTCTCCTGAGGCCTAATCTCCCAGAAGCCCCTGCTTGCTCAGTTGCAGGCCTGAACCAAAGTCAGTAGAACCATACTCATGTCCACGCTCTCGTAGCCAATTCCCAACATATTTATGCAACAGCAGTACTCTCATCAGGCTCTGTGCTGAGACAGCAAAGCTAATACATATTTAATATATATATTTTTAATAAGTGTGTTTGAGGGCAATATTAATAACATGGAAAGTGTTCTTAGGTTCAGAGAGAAAAACATGCAATTTGTGTAGAAATCGTAGCAGTTAAACAGAAATATGAACTACAATTTTGCAAGGGATTTTTTCTTAAATCATTCATTATACGAACTTTAGAGAGAAGTAAGACTCGCATAAACATTAAAAAAAAATACAGTCAAGAGTTGAGTTTGTCCCTAATAATTTCGTATCAGATATAGATAAATTATTTAATGGATAGTTCAGTAAGCAGCTATGTTTCAGCAACTGGCTGCTGAGCTTTATGCAGATTTTAGTAATAAGTAATCATTCTTATACTTTTTTTTTTTTTTCCAAATTTGTATTTATATTCACTGTTGGCCTTGAACATAACATTTGCCTTGTGTTCATGCTTTTGAGAGGTTCCTATAACTATATTAATACTGCAAACTGTAGCTCAGTTTTATTTCATGCTGTTATTGTTTTCAATTTAGATAAGTGAAAATACATCATTCAGTTAAACAGCATTGAGCCCAAGTCTATAAAGAAAATTGTTGGGAAGCCAACTGGAAAATAAGTTGTTCACTGAAGTTTTAATTTTTTTTTCTCTCTCTACGGGGGCCAATAAAAAAAAACTTTATCTAGGACATTATTTATTTTCATTACTGTCCATATTTTTTGGCAGACAGCAGTGAGATAACAGCTGAGTAAATACATGCAAGTTTAATGGGCATGACTTTTCAGTAAAAAGGTTTCATTATCTCGAAGTCAAATTAAAATGAAAGAAAATACAAGGCACAGTAGCTCAACAGTCAGAACAATGGATTCAGTTCATTAAAAAATGAACTAAGAAAATGTGCAATTATGACTGCTATTATTTCATAAATAAATAATAAATACAGAATTATCAAGAAATCAGGTTAGAATTCAAATGGCAATATATAGACCTATGTCATCCATGACATGTACTTTTCATTGAGACTCAAGCCAAAACATAAAAACATTGGCATTGGAAAAACAAGTCATGTGATTTATTGGTTAGTTGTAAAGTGTATTTCTATATCCTTTACTAAAATTTGTCAAACCTCATTGTTATTAATTTAGTTCAACTTATATATGTATATGTGTATATATATATAAATGCATACCTAAATTTGCTCTCTTTAAGATCTGTAAGCACATTTAGTAGAGAAGCACATTATGCTTGGAGGTCTGAAATTGTAGCAAGTAAATAACCATCCAGAGACTAGTCTACAATCTCCTTTGAAGCAGAAGTGGACAACAGAAATTTTTAAGAAAAAGAACAAAGGACATTAGCCTGAAGGAGGCTTCTCATGTTAGTTATTACATAAACCTCATTCTGGTAGAGAGCACTTGCCTCTAAAGTCTTGTAGGGCCTAAGCATGTCAAAAGAAATTGAATGGATGAGAAAAAAATATAGCAAATTCTTATTCATTCATCTTTTTCTCTAAAATCTTTGCATAAGACAAAGAGTTTCTTAAGTAATAAACAAATTTTGCATAAAATTGAATTATATTACTGTTTTATTCAGTTTTCTGTTCTCTAGATACTTCCAAAGTAAGGAGTGAACAGCAGAATATGATGGGAGAGTGGAAGCAATGTAATAAACAAGCTATTATTATGACAGATTTCTAAAAGAATGACTGATCATGGAATTATAGAACGGTTGGGGTTTGAATGGAACCCTACAGATCATCTAGTCCAACTCTACTGGCCAAGCAGGGTCACCTAGATTATGTTGCTCAGGATCATGTCCAGGGAGTATCTCCAGAGAAGGAGACTTCACCACTTATCTGGACAGTCTGTGCCAGTGCTCGTGAAAGAAATTTTGCCTCATGTTCAGGCAGAACTTCCTGTGCTTCGGTTTGTGCCCATTGCCACTTGTTTCTGCAAGTCATTTGATAAAAATACTTGGTTATTCCATTGTCAAAGTATATTAAATCACGTTAAATAAATAAGTAAGCAAACCAACAAACAACCAAAACCTTTATGTGTATAAGGAGTGAAGCAAAAATATTCCAGGACAACTTGCAAGTATGAGCACATTCTTGTTGCTAGACCACAATACTGTAACTGTAAAGTGCCTGAGGCAGTGAACTGAGGATCTTTACCAGAAAAATGGTAGGGATGACAAAACTTGTGCATTTGAGAGGACAGGAAGAAAAAAAAAAAAAAAAGTGTTTTCTTCAAGGGAAATTCTGAGGAAAAGGAGAAAAACTTGACAAATGTTGAGGCAACTGGCTTTGCCACTCTCCTATCAGCACACCAGTCATGGAAAAAGAAATTTTACAGAACGGTGACTGCTACAAGGTGTATGAGAATTGGAGAACACACCTGGGGCATTCTTGGAATAGTATGCATGAGACATATCAAAGCACTCCAGAATTGCCACACACCCCTGACTTTTTTAACAAAAGACCAACTCCAGTTTCCACATGAAAAAAATACTATAGATGCATGTGACAATACATTGGTCTCATGCAAAATCATTGTGGCTTCTCAGATTTGTTTCAATATTTTTGGCAGCTGAACTTTGTGCCAGCTGGCTTTATAAAAGATAATAGTATATCATCTGTCCCTCAGGAATCACATAAGGCTGACAAAACTGTATAGTAAGCAGGAGAAGGCTTACACTGTACTGGCTATCTCAACCATAGAATCATAGAATCATAGAATTGTTATGGCTAGAAAAGACTTTCAAGATCATCAAGTCTAACTGTAAACATGTGACATCATACCTTCTAAACCATGTCCCTAAGTAGTGCCTCATCTACACATTTCTTAAAAACTGCCAGGGACAGGGAATCCACCACTTCCCTGGGCAGCCTATTCCAATGCTTTATCACTCTTTCCATGTAAAAAATTTTCCTAATACCTAATCTGAACCTCCTCTAGCACAGCTTGAGACCATTTCCTCTTGAACCATAGTATATTTCTGTTCTCACACTGAATCAGAATTGGATATTTCCATCTAAAAAATCCTACGGTGGATCAACCTGGCATAAGTACTACAGGTCAAAGGGCAGAGTTACATTCCAGACTTCCTTCACCGAGTGGGAAGAGTGGATTCACTTCATCACTACTTATCTTCCCTATAGCATAAAAAGTAGGAAAAGCATCACTGCCATTTTATCCTCTAAAAGTCAGAACTACTACTCTTGGAAGTGTTCCCACTTTGTCATGATTTTATGAGTGATTATGGGAGCTGTAGGAAAGAATGTGGAATCAAATGAAGTCTGTTAACATGTCTTTTCTATGTCTTATGATATCAAAGCCTTGTCTTAAGATGAACAATTTTAACAGTTCTTCAGTTAGGCTTCAAAGCGTCCTCTGTAAGGTGTTGATTCATTTGAATTACTACCTTTTCCTGATCCTTTCTCTACATGCAAGTTAAATACTACTTAAACACATGAAAATTTAATTTTTGTTAGTCACAATAAACAGATAGCTCAATGACCATTACAGCATTGATCAGACAAGAAGCTGCCAGAGTCATCAGTGCCAAGGCATCTCACATACGGATATTGGCTGGAATATTTAAAATTAACAGTTGCTTTATAGTGAAATGAGAGTTAGAAATGTTATTCCGTATTGTTATTTAGTTCCCAGGACAGAACTAAAGTGATATGTTAAGAAAATGAATAACTGTATATAATGCAGAAGAGCCAATATTTAAAAGGTCACTCACATGACATTATCCATAATGCAGCATATGTTTCTGGTAGTTCAATTCAAGAAAAGTGAATTTAAACTGGAATAAAGGTATGCAAGGTTTGCTAGAATAATGAGATGAGAGGCTAATAGATCTTGAACTGTGTATGAGATATAACTGCATTCTATACCACCAGACATTAGGCACAAGTGATGGAAGGCAATTATCCAAAATAAAAATAATCTTGACGCAAGAGAAAATGGATATAAACTACCCATGAATGCACTCAGATTAGAAATGAAGTTTTTCATCCATCATAAAGTGATATTCTATAGCAGACTTCCTCTCAGCACAGTAAGGGCAAAGAAAAAGACTCTGTATGCAAAACAAAATTTGATAAGTTATGAAAAGAATTATATATTGTGATTGTTTCCAAGAGCACGGAATTGACTCAGTGACTCAAAATATCATTTTCCTGTATTTCTATTCACTTATTTTAGGTCTTAACAGAAACTGCCTAAACACAAAAGAAAAACTTTGATGAAGACAGGCAAAAGCAAAGTAGAAAGATCTGTTTCACTGGGAACAAATGAGAAAATCAGGATAAATACATGAAAATCTGTATATACGGGACAGTTAATTTCAAAAATATCCTCTCTGAAGTACATAGCTGAAATCATCATGCAGACAATCTTCAGTGTGCCATAGGAAGACATGATAAAAACATATATATATTCTTATGTATGTATTTAATAATTAATTACAAATAATACATTATTCCTGATAAATCTACATCAAAGAAATAATTATCCACAGTAAGTTGTAGAAGGTTTTTTTTTTTTGATTGCAATACGATGACTTTAAATGACTTTAAGAAACATCTGTTTATTAAATGAATACTTGTGAAGGAGTACAGGAAGCAAAGGAACTTCTACCCCTCTGCAGTATATTGCAAAAGTAGATTAAACTTGTGGTTTTTAATCAGAGCAATTAAAGAATCACTTTTACATAATATGGGAAATGAGCTTTTGAGTAACATATCTTGCGACATATCTTGTGACTGATATACTATATGTGTTTACACACGTGTACATTCACTGCTTTATATAAAATATATTTCATAAGGAAAAATTTTCAATTAATACAATACCTTTTTTCTTTCTTTTTGACTAATCATCTTTTATTAGGAGCATGCATTAACTGAATAGGATTGTAACACTGTAAACAAGATTCAACACTATAGTGACATATAAACATAAGAACTAAGATACTTAAATGATAAGTGAGTTATAAGCATGAAAAACAATTTTTTCCTTTAATTATAATTGCAATGTAGCTGAGTGTCAGGTCTGTGTCTGTTTGAGCAACACATACACTTAAGTCATTACTAGCATGGGTGGTCCAGGAACAATTCAGGAGTCATCTGCATAGACTTGTGTGAGGCAGCAGACCAACACGAAATTAGGTCATTGACTGGACCTTCACAATTAAACATTTGGCTGATAAATGAAGATCTCCAGGTGGGAATATTGGGCAGTTCAGGAATTCCCCTAAGGCAGCTCCTGCCAGGTCTAGTCCAATTTACACGCCTAAATGCGTTGATTAACTTCCTGGGTGGAGTGTTTTAAAGACTTTTCTAGGTTATGTCTGCCACAGAAATGATTAAACTGTGCACAGATAAGACAACTGTGAGTAATCAATAGAAACTGTTCTTTCAGGAATTAACATGTAGGATTATTGTATGCAATTAAAATATTTAAGAAATAGTTTGTTTGTAGTTAAGATGTGTCAATAGAGATGCGTCAGGGTAGGCATGAAGGCCCACGGCCAACTGAGCATGAAAATATTTTGAGTTTTTCCTAATCCATCTGAAAATGTCGCTGATATGCAATGACCATTGCAATGGAGACTCCTGCCATCACTGGACAGCAAACAACATGGGAGATTTGATTCCTCACAGAAGCATTACTCGCCAAGAGTCCTATATGTATGTATGCATATAATATGTGTGTGTATATATATGTTTTAGATAGATTTGTGTGTGTGAATACATATTTTTGTGTGTGTGAATATGTATTTGTTCTGTCACATGCTCTGTCCAGATGGGTAACCACTCCCACATTGACATTTGATTTTAAAATTGTAGACACAACTCTGTCTTTGTACTCTGTGTTTTATCCCAAAGTGATGGAGATGACAACTAAAGCTGTATTTCCTCCAAAGTATATTTCTGCTCACAGGGACTTGATTGATTTCACTCAATCTTAAGACCTTGCACTTAGTTAAGAGCTTAATTGCTCTGTCAGTCAGTTGTCAAGACAGAGAGATGGAGATTAAACTAACTTAAAATCTAAATCATTTTTGAAGATGTGTATTGCTCTGCAACTAGAGCAAAAATATAGAGTAATGTAAAGTAAATAAATAAAAATAAGTAAAAATGAAAACAGTTATCCTTGCCTTATAAAACTTACTTGAATTACTGGCCCAAACAACAAATTTGTTGTATCAATATAAAAGTTTTTTTTTTATTTATGATGATATTGATTTATGATGATATTTTTTGTTCATGGACACTATATTCTTTTTAAACTAAGAATTCAACAGATCTGTTCTTCATATGAGACATTATACTGTCTGTTTTACAGGAATCTGTATGATTAAGGATTATGTCATAGTACGATGAAGCACAAGTCATGCATATCTTTTCAAAATTTAATATTATACACATTATAGCCAAACTATGTCCTTCTAAGCATTTATCACAAAACAATAGGATTTTAATAGTAAGATTTCTTTATAACCTTACCAAGGTTATATTAAATTTATTTTGAATAGATTCAACATCATTTCTGTGTTCTGAAATACTTTCTCTATCAATTCTGTTTTCTGCATGGCGTTTAAATGTCTCATTCAAACTCGGAAATTCGTTTCTATGTCAAGAAAAAGACTGCTGTCAGACTCATCATTCATCTGAACCATCTATCTTCTGTCCTGTTACAGCAATGCAAAAGAGTGAACTAAGCAGTCCTATGGCTCATTGCCTTTTAGGAAAAGGACAATTCTGATCTGTACGTTGCTTTATTGACTTTTGGTTTTTTTTTAATGCTTATTGACTGAAAGGGACATCAAAGTGCTTTGGAAGCCTTGGAACATTTTCTAGTATGGTTATTGTTTATTAACAATGAGCAAAGAATTATTCAGAATTATAGCTGCAATTTTATTGTCTGAAATCTTAATAATAATCTTATTAAATACTAAAATTAAGAGGCAAATATGAAGGTAGATTAGTCATACCAAATTCATGAGTATCTAATAGAAGTATGATTTTTGCTTTTACTAGAAACCCATAGGCCTGGCAGTGCAGGTCTCCAGTGAGAGTGTTCTCTATTACTTTCAAAGGGTCATGGAATCTGAGGAAAATTCCTGAGGACTGGAAAAAAAACAGACATTAAACCCATCTTCAAGAAAGCTGAGAGGCCCCAAGTCTGCTGGCTCCCATTACTCTCTGGGAATCTATGGAACAAAACCTCTTAGAAGATATTTCTAAACACACGCAGGACAAGATAGTGCTTGGAAGATGCCAGCATAGGTTTACCAAGAGCAAGACATGCCTGACCAACCTCATTGCTTTCTAAGACAAAGTGACAGGCACTGTGATCTAGGGCAGAGCAATGGATGCTTTATTCTTTGACTTCAGCAAGGCCTTTGGCACCATCTCACATAGTTTCCTTATCAACAAATTGGTGAAATATGGGCTGGCTAAGTGGTGGGCTGTACTCCAGAAGGTGAGTATAAAATTGTCTGGGCTTTCAGGCTTTTGCAATCTTCTCAAGCTCCCAGTTGCCCTGACATTTTTTTGCAACAGCAATGCATCTGAGAGAGTTCTTGTTTATGTTTAAGAAGAACTTCAGTTCATAAATAGTGTGACAGGAAAATAAGGAACTTTTTATTTACAAAGGCTACATCCTAGGCACAGAAAAAAAAGACAACGAACAAAAATAAATAAACTTCTGATATTAGAGACAAAATCTGTGGCATAGTCATGTTTTGAAAAGCAGCAAAAGAGAGGACTGTAGCACTCCAAATAGAAATTTATCCTATTTATTTTTGTTGAGTTTCTCCAAAGGTCCATCCTGAAGTCTTGACTTTAGATGCAATACATGTGTCACTGAATTGCCACTTTTACTAAGAAAAGCATCTTTCTAGTAAACTAGGAACATGTCCTAGTTTACTGTCAGGAGAAATCAAGTTTTCAAGATTCTTTTCCTAGGAAAAAAAAAGGATTATGGAATAGTTCAAACTTAATATCAATAGTGCTGTAGATAGATAGACTGTTTTTCCATAAGAAAGATCGTTCAGCTTTGGCTCTTTGTAATGACACCCATTTTTTTGGGTTTTTTTTTTTGTTTGTTTTTTTAACAGAGCTAAGTGTAATTTTATTGGTTGGTTGTTTTTGGTATTAATGTTTTATTTGGCATTTAGCAATTCTGACATAGAATAATTTGCTTTAAAATCAAAAAATGACAGAATGGTTGAGGTTGGAAGGGACCTCTAGAGAATATCTAGCTCAACAGAGACTGGAGACATCTAGAGCATGTGGTACAGGATGGCATCCAGGTAGGTTTGGAAGATCTCCAGAGAAGGAGACTTCACAACGTCTCTGGGCAGCCTGTTCCAGTGCTCTGGCACCCTCACAGTGAAGTTCTTCCTCAAATGGAGATGGAATTTCTTGTGTTTCAATTTGTACCCATTACCCCTTGTCCTGTCACTGGCCACCACCGAGAAGAATTTGGCCCCATCTTCTTTGCATTCTCCCCTCAGATATTTATACATATTGATCAGATCTCCCCTCAGTCTTCTCTTCTTTAGCATTACAAAGTCACAGACAAGTAATTAATTAAGTTACAAGCTAGATCACGCTTTGCTTCACTTAACTTGGACAAAATTATCAATATAATATTACATATATACCTCAGGATAAATAATGAACAGTGCAGAGAGTAATCCTTGATTGTATGAAATTCCTATAGCTTGCAGACACAAAAATATCTAACACATTTCTCATTCTATAGAGGCAAGATTTGTAAACTGATATTTATTATATTTCTGTACATACGCACACCACACAGCAGTGTTAAAATTGTTCCCTTCTCTGAGGGAACAATAAAACAGTGTCTTTTTATTCACTGATGATGCATGCTTATTATATATCTAGCAATGATGATGTGTAACCTGAATCAAAATGTTATTAAATAAATGTTAATATTTATAACTATTTTACAAGTAACCATAAGTAACAATAATATAATATTATTTCATAATATATATTATAATAATATATATTTAATAGCATTAAAATGTTATTAAATAAATATAAGATACATGCTGTGATTATTAGGGATGCAAGACTTAGTTTTCTGTTAGTTTTTGTTCATTGTTAGGGGGTAAGGACAGATCCTTGTTTGTTAGGAAGGCATGGAATAAATTGATTAGGAACAACAAGAATGTCATTAAAGGTATTCAAGCATTAAAACATTTCAGTCAGCATGATGAGAGTCCTATGAAGTCAGCAGGGAAATTTACTTCACTAGAAGACATTACTATCTTAAAAAAAAAGAAAGAAAAAAAAGGCAAATTCAAAATGTAAATATACATGAGAGAGATGAATATTCAGCTCTGGATTGAAACTCTGGTATCTTCTTCACAGATTATAACTCTTAGCTAAGTGACTGCAATACATTATCCAGTTGCTAACCATACTGAAGTTATTTAGGGATGAGACAAATTTATTTATTTATTTATTTTGGTCAACTCAAGCTTTCTCTTGACATAAGAAATTTAGCAAGAAAAAAGTGAGAGGATTGAGTTCATCATGGTATAACACAAGACCTCGCTCATACACATGTATAACCCATGTTTTTGCACTATTAAAATTGGTCTTGTAAAGTCGTCAATAACTCCCCACCTAAAGTGGGGCAAAAGTATGGCGAGGTATAAGGCATAACCAAGCACATCATTAGTAAGATAAGGATGACAACTGGATCCTTAATATTTTAGCTATGCTCACTATATTTCAATGCTCTCTCCTGAGTTAACTCAGTCCAAGGATTGAGTCCAGGGTGTCTACTTCCATTTAAGAGCATGTTCATATCTTAAATGAATATTGTCATTTTTCACAAATGGAGATGCAAAACTGAAATAGTTCAATAAAGTTAAAAAGACTCTACTGGTTATTCCTAAAAAGGGAGAATAGAAAAAGAGAATATTTGTTGATTTATAGGGTAAGCGTAACCTTTAAGAAACATAGTATTGCCTATTTTTCTTTTCTTCTCTTCTTTTTCTCTTCTTCTCTTCTCTTCTCTTCTCTTCTCTTCTCTTCTCTTCTCTTCTCTTCTCTTCTCTTCTCTTCTCTTCTCTTCTCTTCTCTTCTCTTCTCTTCTCTTCTCTTCTCTTCTCTTCTCTTTTCCCTTCCCTTCCCTTCCCTTCCCTTCCCTTCCTTTCCCTTCCCTTCCCTTCCTCTTTTTTCTTTCTCTCCTTTCATTTTGTATTATCAACAGGCAAAACCCCACAACTTTAAAGAAAGTATTAAAAACAACACAGTGTGCTTCCACATATAAATCTAGTAGTAAAAAAATGTTGGTGTTGAGGTGTGATTAGACCTGGCTGTCATAAAGGGTGTTTCCATATTAAAGTATTTAAGCAAAGTTATTTGTTGTTTAAGTTACTTGATAGAATAAAAATCCTGTGATATAAGCAAGCTCTCAGTTCAAACTCTGGATCTCGTGCCATTATTCCTGTGGGCCTTGTTATGTTTTCGATAAGGTTTTTTTATTCTATTATCTAGGTACGATGTCAATATAATGTGTTTCCAGTTCAGTCAAGAGCTACAATGGATAATCACTGGTAAATGGGAGGAATTAGGCTTTATGTTCTCTAGATGAAATAAGAAAACCATATGTATGAAGACAGTGTCTACTCAAAAAGAAGTGATGATGTCTAGACAATAATATGGCATTGCCAAATTATTGTAATTGTAAGATTTTTTTTTCCTGACAATAAGTGAATAATGATATCTAATAACATGGTAATTAGTGGTTGGGACAAAGATTCCTAAGTTGTCTGACAAGCTTTGCTATACTTGAACTGCTAAAATCAATTGCTATGTGTGTTGTTCTCCTGGGCAGTGGAGATCTTACTGTGATTCTACGAAACCTATCACACACCAATGTTTGGAAGTTCACACAAACTTATTCGTATCACTGATCCTCCCATGATTAGAGGATAAAATATTTTTGGCAGACGGATTATTTATATGAGTGCTCTCTGAAGGTTAATTATTTCTAGAAGTGGCAATGATGGCATTATTCATTCTGGGCCTTGTTCCATCACATTTCCTCCTACAGAGATGAAGCCTGATAGGAGCCCCAATAAATCAGTGAAGTCACTCATAAATAACATAGTATTCACCTTGTATGAGAATGAAAAATGTGAGTCCGCTACTGCCAAAAGCCCTTCTGATTTTGTGATTTCTCACTTAAATTTGAGTACTTATTTAATAATGTCTTTTTTCCATTTGAAGATTCTACCAAGACATTCATAGAAGAGTCAAATGTGTATTTTCATGAGTCCTATAAATGAGAAATACTATTTCTTGACTCTTATCAGGGAGGGATTTCAGTAAGACAAAGGAAAGCATTGTAAAGCATTGTTTTCAGTTCCTTGGAAAGGTTTGCATCTTATTCAGAGTTTCTTTAAGAAAATCACATCAGATAAGCAAGGAAAAGGCCACAATTATTTATTGTAATCTTATTAACATAGCATCAGCACTAAGTAGAAGTGCAAAAGGCACTGATAATTCTGGATAGAAAGAGAGAAGATGAATAGCTGAAAAAAAAATAAGAAGGAATTGCAGCTATTTCAATGTTAAATATTTACTACTTATTTTCTAATTCCTTTATCTTCAAAGGAAACAAAATTAAATTAAGATATTCTTAAATCCTGCAAATCCCACCAATTATCCTCTCCTGTTGGTCAGCAAGGGTTGTTTTTAGGTCATAAAATATCTACTTATTCCTGTAACTGGAACCTCAGTTTAGAATTTTGGTGTTCACTATTTTTATGGAAACAATTTCACACTTTGAAATAAAGAATATACGTACAGAACAATGAATAATATATTAGGAAAATAGATTTGGAATAAAGAGAATATCTGTCTGTTATCCATCCATATTTTGAATAATATATATATATAAAAACATAAAAATAGTATATAGCATATATAATAATAACACAAATACATATTTTATGTATATATGTGTATCTATACATATATATATGTAAATCTATACATATGTATATATAAGTATGTATGTGTGTGTCTTCTAAGAAAGAAAAAATATTGACCAAAATGTACACCACAACATGAAAAAGTGAGTATTGCCTGGATATTACTAGAGGACGCGCACAAAACAGTTTCTATCTTAAGAAAGTGTAAGAATGTTATTTTACTAAGGGATAAGAGAGCTTTTAGATCTTGTGAAGCAGATTTAATCTATCTATCTACAGTGGGGACATTAATAGCTAATAAAATCATCATACATGCCCATCATAGTCAATGGAAAGGAAAAGACATTTCTATAGCAAATAATAATTTATGTTGGCAGCTTAATTCTGTTGTTTCAGCATTGATGTCAAGTACCATTTCAGAACCCCCAGGACATTTATGATATCCACATAGAACTGGCAGGTAAGACACAGAACAAATGACTTTCTACACTGCCAGCTGGAGCTCAGGTGAGATATCATGAAGTGTATCTAATGTCATTAGACATCTATGCTGAAGTATGTCAATTATATAAGATGATTCCAAGTTTATCTAAAGATGTCTAATTAGGATGACATTAATTAAATATGAAAACAGTATTTGTTATTAAGGAATGTAAAGGGAATCTGTGGTGATTATCTCAAGCATGATGCTTGCCATGGAGATGTCCACATCTGTTTGGTAAATAACTGCTTTACTGTGAACAGAGCAGATCGTTGAGTTTGAAATGAATGCAGGAACAAAAGAAGAATTAGAGAGAAGAAAACATAAAACTGAGGCTGCAATACACATGAGAATAGACACTTAAGTGTCTGTATTAGGTATCTAAGCCTAGTTGATGACCATCTAGTTAATGGAGTGGAGTCCAGATAGTAAATTTAATGATTCAGTTCACTCTGAGATATCTACCTAAGATGATATTCAGTTCTCTAACTACAAGACCTAGTGATGTCTATGTGTCACTCTACATCTCGATGGGGCTACTAGACATTCTACAGCTCTTATAGGAATCCTTCATGCTTCAGGAACTAAAGGCCAGAATTTATATTGCTTCTACCTAATATTGTGCTAAATACTTACATTCAGACAAATGAATGTGCCCATAACTGAGTAAACTTGCAGAAATTTTGTCAAGGGACAATATTCCAGAATAGTCATAATTCACCGCTTAATTATTCACATAATTGATTCATGGCCAGATTTAATATGGCACTATAAAAATGTGATTAAGAACTATGAAACTTAGATTACATTCATATTAGGTGAACTGTGTGTTAAATTGGTGTCTATATGCTATTGTAGCTTCTGTGTTGCTGTGTGGATGTAGAGAAAAAATATGGAATATGGTGTTGTCTGATATTTCTTAAGAAATACAATTTGATTCCTCAGACAGCAAAGACAAAAATATCTGCTCTAAAGACTCCAGATAGCTTCATTTATTTCTTGATATCAGCTGCTAACAATCAGCATTAGCATGATTGTGAGGAAACACTATTTCTACCCTCCACTTGTGTCCTCTTTTACAAGGTACATACAGCCTAGCTTCTAAATTTATTTCATATTTAATAGCTAAAATTGTTAGAAGTATGGTGACATCAAAAGATTGAACTAAAGATGATAAAGGTTTTGAAGCTTCATTAAGACATTAATTAAAAAATAAAAAAAAATCAAATGGTTACATAGAAATAAAATGTTTTTGAGATGGATCAAAAAATGTTGAAAAACATCCTTTTGATGTTCTTGACGACCAGGTCATTTGCACCTATCTTCCTTGTAGTCAACTTTTCTTGTCTTTAAAACTTGAAGTAACTGCTGCTGCTAGACTAGCTCCCTTGTTCTTTCACTTTATCTTTTTCATCCTGGAGTTACTTTAAGTTTTGTGCATGCAAAATGAATAATCCCTGCCTCTTCTGCAATTCTACCCAACTATTGCAGTTTGAAAGCCATGATAGCGGTGGGGAGAAGGAGATATCAAATACTGTGTTAGCTACATACCCGACTCTGGCAGTATTGGATTCACGAACAGTCTGTTGACTGTAGGTCTGATTGCCTCCCCAAACAAGTAGTTGATTTCACTAACAGCATGATTTATTCAAATGCAACATTTACAAAGCAGGTTTCAAATGTCAGTACAGGAAATTCTCTATTATAGTGTGGGATTCTTAGCGAGCTTCTAATGTACAAATGCGCAATCATCACTCACCCCATAAAATGGGAGAAGGTTGTCAGTCTCAGGTCTCCTCAGGCAGCGTCCCAAACCGAGGGGAGGAAAGGGGGATCAGCCCGTTGACTGATCCAAAATTTACAATGGAATCTTCCCTCTCACTTCTTAGTTTCCTCAGGTGGTGTTCCAATCCGAGGGGAAGAAAGAGGTTCAGGCCATCAGCTGACCCCGGAGTTATGACGGATTCTTCCCTCCTCCTTTTCATCCTTATTTCACCTTTTATATTTTTCTTTAGGTTCAGGTGGAGCTTGAGTGACTGTATATACTTAATATTGTTATTGATTGGTGAAAATGTTTCTCACTTTCATTTAAAGGTACAGTCAATCAAAAATCTAGAGCGCATGCCAGGGAGGAGTGGTCTTACCTCAGAGGCGGGTAACTTTTGGGATGGAGGTGTGTTTTGACATTATTATGAGCTTATAATGAGCACAGTTCAAGCAAAGTGCACCCAAAAGGAGTGATTTGCCACCCTTGCTGGCTCAGCATCGGACATGTTATCATTTATCTCCCATTGAACAGCTTCTGTGCAGCTTATCAGCAGCCCAGCACAGGAATTACAACAGAGTTTGGCCACAGTGTCTTCACTCTATTCCACCCTCCCTTACTCCTCTTCGCAGCTGTGAGGAGGGCAAATTGCACTGCCTAGAGAACCATGGAGGAACAGAGTCCGTGCGTACCAACCACCCAGGAAATGGCAACTGTGTATCACCCTAAACAAGCTTCCGTAATGCCAAAACTTCTGTTAGGCCCTAGTTTTTCTCTAAGTTTCCCCTTTTCAAGCAATTCTTCCACCCCAACAAATTTGAAAAGACTTATCAGCATACAGGCATCCATCCTCCCTACCTCCCAGTCACACACTCTTCACAGAATCAGATAGCAACACTCCTCCTGATGAAGGTCAGGATCCCATTGGGCTTCTTGGTCACGAGGGCACATTGCTGCATAATGGTTAACTTGTTGCCAACCACGACTCCTAGATCCCTCTCCATGGAGCTGCTTTCCAGGAGGTCAACCCCTAATCTGTACTGGTGCCTGAGATTATTCCTCCCCAGATGCAGGACCCTGCATTTGTCTTTGTTGAACCTCATGAGGTTCCTCTCTGCCCAACTCTCCAACTTATCTAGGTTCCTCTGAATGGCCACACAGCCCTCTGCAGTGCCAACCACTCCACCCAGTTTGGTATCATCTACAAACTTGCTGAGAGTGCACTCTGTCTCCTCATCTAAGTCATTAATGAACAAGTAGAACAGCACTGGGCCCATGATGCCATGATGCTAGAAATACTTTCAGACTCCTTGACCTATTTTTTGAAATAATATCGAAGAAATGATCGCACTTCAACTTGGTTGGTGGTTACAACCTCAGAAAATACAGTAATTTTGGATTTCCATATCTAGCTTTCAAGGACAATGCAAATTAATTAATTGTATTCATGGAGTGCTTAGTATAACCTGTTCCTCCTCTCTCTTTGGCAGATTCTACAAAAAAAAGGAATGTAACAAGAAGCACTAGTTCTATATTTCACACAGGTTCACTTCTCCTTCAAAGGAAAACTATGGGTACACGTAACATTTGTATATGTATAACAACATGTAAAGAAATAATGTAAAAAAATAAAACAACATGTAAGGATTAGATATGACAGTGTTATGCAATGGTACAGAAGCTCGTTTGCCTCGGCTTGTAAGCACTTCTACATGAACTTTTTGTGCTTATTGCATGGGAAGCATGGATGTAGTATGTGAATCATTTTAGAACCATGGAAGCATTAAAGAGGCATGAAAAATAATCAGACGCAGGTAAGTTTGGTAGAAGAGTTTAAAATAAGTTTTAAATGCAAGAGAGAGAATGAAATGAAAAGTGGCTGAGCATTTTCCCTTGGGAAGTTGCTTCTGTACATACTAAGTCAATAGGCTTATTTTTGAAAAAGAGTAGGACACTGGATCATGGAGCTAGCTTTTTTTCATGGTGCTTGGATATATCACCGACTTCCCACCAAGAGACAGGTTCTCTTTTGTTGGGGCCTTAGCACTTTTTGCAAGAATATAAGGAACTGAGGTAATGGGATTCAAGGTCACCCAGAGGACAAGAACGTGCTCGTGGACAGTTTCAGGGGGACTAAACCGGCCACAAGCAGATAGACGTCCAGGAGACCCAGCAACAGAGCACCGAGAAGAGCGCCAATCAGCTGCAAGCTAGCTATGCATGGACACTATAGCCTAACCAATGAGAATGCTGTTGCTTAGCGCGTGTCCACGTGTACGGGTGTCGGAAAGGTATAAAGCTCTGTTGCAGACAACAGTAAAGCGAATTGAACCTGCTTCACATGGAAGTGTTGTTCATTCCGTCTAGCGGAGTGGGCCTCGGCACTCTTTGAAAAGGATTGAAAAGTTATATTTACTTTCATCATCTTTGTCGTGAAACTCTTTGTCAGCCTGTGGTTGGGAAAGGGTAAGAAAATGTGAAGCAGATGTGAAACAACAACAAAAGTTTTCAAAATTCTTCAATTCACATAGTTTGGGGAAGACTTTTAAAATAATGTAATCTTAAAAAAAATTAATAAATTAGAGGTTCCATGTTTTAAAAATCTACTAAAACTAGGTAACGATCATTTGAAAATCTTTCCTTAATCCTTTTGAAAATCTTGTCATTTCTGCCCATGCAGAATGACACTTGTGTTAATCTGTTTTTTGTTTGTTCCTTTCTTTGTTTCCTGCAGATATGAATTTCACTTATTTTCTGCAAACCTGGTTACACCTTTCTTATTAAAGTGTCAGTATTTAGCTAAAAGCATATATGATTGCAAGAAGGATCTTGGGAAACTGAGTGATATCAAGCGAGACTTCAGAGCCCTAGGGACGGCCGTCAAAGGTATGGGAGCCCAGGTAGTGTTCTCCTCTATCCTCCCAATGAGGGGAATGGATTCAAGGAGGAGAAGGCGGATATGGCAGATTAACAACTGGCTGCGCCGCTGGGCTTGGCAACAGAGTTTTGGCTTCTGTGACCATGGGACTCTGTTTTATGACCACCAGCTAGTGGGGAATGATGGGAACCATCTCAGCGAGAGGGGCACATGTCTCTGCCAAAAGGCTGGCCAACGTGGTTAGGAGGGCTTTAAATTAGACGAGAAGGCGGAAGGGGAGTTTCACACAGACACAGTGAACAGTGCCACACAACCAAGGTCAGACAGCTTCCAGCAGGAGTATGGTAGTGGGGAAGTGAGGATAGGAAATGATTATAGAGAGTCCTCCTTCACCCGTCCTGGGAAACCTGCAGGCTCGGTTACTTCCCTGAAATGCCTGTACACCAATGCACAAAGGATGGGTAATAAGCAGGGCGAATTGGAGATCTGTGTGTGGTCCCAGCGTCATGATCTCATTGGAAACACAGAGACATGGTGGGATAGCTCACATGACTAGAGTGCTGCCATGGAAGGATATGTGCTCTTTAGGAAGGACAGGCTGGGAAGGCGAGGTGGTGAAGTTGCTCTTTGTGTGAGAGAGCAACTGGAATGCATGGAGCTCAACCTGGGGTGGATGATGAGCGAGTTGAGAGCTTGTGGGTAAGGATTAGAGGGCAGGCTAATGTGGGAGACACTGTGGTGGGTGTCTGCTACAGGCCAGGATGAGGAAGTTGATGAGGCCTTTTACAGTCAGTTAGATGTTGCCTCATGGCCACAGGCCCTGGTTCTCATGGGGGACTTCAACTACCCTGACATCAACTGGAAGGACAACACAACCAGGCACAGACAGTCCTGGCGGTTTCTGCAGAACATTGACGATAACTTTTTGACACAGGTTGTGGAGGAGCCAATGAGGAGAGGTGGGCTACTGGACCTCGTGCTAACAAATAGAGAGGGACTTGTAGGAGATGTGAAGGTGGGGGGTAGCCTTGGCTTCAGTGACCATGAGTTGGTGGAGTTCAGGATCCAACGAGAAGGAGGCAGGGCTGTAAGTAGCCTTGCAACAATGGACTTCAAGAGGGCCATATTTAGCCTCTTCAGAGACCTCCTTGGAAGAATCGCATGGGCTAGAGCTCTAGAAGGTAGGGGGGCCCCAGAGAGCTGGTTAGTTTCCAAGCAGCACTTCCTCCACTCCCAGCAACAGTGCATTCCTGAGTGTAACAAGTCAGGCAGAGGGGGCAGGAGACCTGCGTGGATGAGCAAGGAGATTGTGGCAATGCTCAAGCAGAGAAGGCGGAGAAGGCGGTATACAGAATGTGGAAAAAAGGACAGGCCCCCTGGGAGAAATACAGGAACGTAGTCAGGGAATGCAGAGATGTGACAAGGAAAGCTAAGGCATGTTTGGAACTCAATCTGGCAAGGGATGTTAAAAATAACAAGAAAAGCTTCTTCAAATATATTAACAGCAAAAGGAAGATCAGGGAAAAAGGGGGTCCGCTGGTGAACGGGATGAGCAACCTGGCTACGAATAACACAGAAACAGCAGAGTTTCTGAATGCCTTCTTTGCTTTGATGTTTACCAAGGGCAGCCCTTTAGAGTCCCAGGCCCTTGGGACAAGAGAAGAAGCCTGGAGAGAGGAAGACTTGCCCTGGGTAGAGGAAGATTGGGTCAGAGAGCACCTAAGGAAACTCGATACCCACAAATCCATGGGCCCTGGTGGGATGCTCCCCAGAGTGCTGCGTGAGCTTGTGGATGTCATAGCTAAGCCACTCTCCATCATCTTTGAAAGATCCTGGAGAACGGGGGAGGTGCTGGAGGAAAGGAAGAAAGCCAATGTCACGCCAGTCTTCAAAAAAGGCAAGAAGGAGGATCCAGGCAACTACAGGCCAGTGAGCCCCACCTCCGTCCCTGGAAAAGTGATGGAATGGCTCATACTGGTCGTTGTCTCCAGGCACATGGAGGACAAGAAGGTGCTCAAGAGTAGTCAGCATGGATTCACCAAGGGGAAATCGTGCCTGACCAACCTGATAGCCTTCTATGACAGAATAACCAGCTGGATAGAAGATGGGAGAGCAGTGGATGTCGTCTATCTCGACTTCACCAAGGCTTCTGACACTGTCCCTCACAACATCCTCCTGGACAAGCTCCGGAAGTGTGGGATAGATGAGTGGACAGTGAGGTGGATTAGGGTTGACTGGATGGCAGAGCTCAGAGGGTCGTGATCAGCGGAGTAGAGTCTAGTTGGAACCTGTAGCTAGTGGTGTCCCCCAGGAGTCAGTCTTTGGTCCAGTCCTGTTCAATTTACTAATCAATGACCTGGATGAAGGCACAGAGTGCTCCCTCAGCAAGTTTGTTGATGATACGAAACTGGGAGGAGTAGCTGATACCGCAGAGGGCTGCGCTGCCATCCAGAGGTACCTGGACAGACTGGACAACTGGGTGGTGAAATACCTCATGCAATTCAACAAGGCGAAGTGCAAGGTTCTGCACCTGGGGAGGAATAACCCCAGACACCAGTACAGGCTGGGGACCAACAATCTGGAGGGCAGCTCTGAAGTGAAAGACCTGGGCGTCGTGGTGGACAAGTTGACCATGAGGCAGCAGTGTGCTCTTGTGGCCAAGAAGGCCAATGGCATCCTGGGGTGCATTAAGAAGAGCTTCTCCAGCAGGTCAAGGGAGGTGATCCTGCCCCTCTACTCAGCCCTGGGGAGGCCACATCTAGAGTACTGTGTCCAGTTCTGGGCCCCACAGTACAAGAGGGATGTGGAGCTGCTGGAGAGAGTCCAGCGCAGGGCCACAAGGATGATCAGGGGCCTGGAACATCTGCCCTATGAGGAAAGCCTGAGGGAGCTGGGCCTGTTCAGCCTGGAGAATAGAAGGCTGAGAGGGGATCTAATCAATGTCTGTAAGTACCTCAAGGGAGGCAGTGAGGAGGATGGTGCTGGCCTCTTTTCAGTGGTGGCCACCAACAGAACTAGAGGAAACGGCTAAACGGAAGCATCAAAAGTTCCGCAGGAACTTAAGGAAAAATTTCTTAACAGTGAGGGTGACAGAGCACTGGAACAGGCTGCCCAGAGAGGTTGTGGAGTCTCCTTCTCTGGAGATCTTCAAAACCCGCTTGGATGCAGTTCTGTGCCACGTGCTCTAGGTGACCCTGCATGTGCGGGGAGGTTGGACTAGATGACTTCTAGAGGTCCCTTCCAACCTTAATCATTCTGTGATTCTGTGATTCTGTGAAGGATGGACATATATGTAAAGTAAATGCAATACAAAAGAATCATAAATTATTTGAGGTCAGGGTATTTGTTTCTGAATAAGTATTAGAAAACCACAAGTGCTTTGTGATTATCTGAACTTTTTTAAATTACTATGTTTTTCCATTTTATCAGTTGTCTTCTGTCTTCATTTGTAACTAAAAGCTGATACTCATTGAAGACTGATTTGCTAATTTTCAATTACAGAAAACGCCCCAAGGCTTTTGATGAATTGGTGAGCTTTGACCTGGTTTCTAGACCACAGCGAGCTATAGTTCAAGAACTTTTCAACAGCTTCCTTTCACTTGTTATTTGTTTACTCATATGCCAAAAGTAAGAGAAAGTTATGTAGTCGTTACTATTTTATTTTTGATGGGACACTATTGTCTGGATAACTGCTATAATGAAAAATATTTCAAACCATGGACTGCTAATTCATGATAGGTGCTTACAAACACACAGAAGTGATCCAAAAGATAATACAGTATTGGACAAAAGATAAAAGTGGAACATACAAATAAAAAAAACTATTTTTTTTTTTGTAAATCACTTTTTTGTAAGTGATTATTTATAAGTGATGCTTAAGTATTTTCACTTTTTCAAATTAATATATAATGACATATTTGATGATGACAGTAAGAAGTCAGTGTGGAGAAGAGCTGTAGAAAAGGAAGTGACTCTCAAGTTTATTTAATGATCTTTTTAAGATCATTGATATTACTAGAACGCTATACTACCATAAGATGTGTTGTTCACTAATAGACTTCTATGATTGATGTGATCTCATTAGTTCTGCAGAGAATAATATGTACCTTTTCCCTTATTTACAGAAATATATAAAGCAGAAGAAAAATTAACTGCAGAGAAACTTCACTTGACTTCACTTGTTTTCAACAGTAATAGATACAAGATGAATTTATTTTCATAATTTTGGGCTGTTTTTCATAATAGTTTGAAAGTTCAATTGAAATTAATTTAAAACAGTGGCTGTGATCCAATGTCCATAACTTTAGGCATCCTTCTTGTGACTGAGATGCCTGTGTCTGTACCTGTACTGCCTGTACAGCCAGTAAAGAAAGGAGGATGTCTTTGAAGTCTGACATAAATTCAAACTGAATCTGAGATTCCTGCGCTAGGTGTAACCCTGGAAAGGTATCTGTTGCGCTTGTCAGATTAGTCAGGTACTGTAGACTGTTAAATTAAACAGGTCAAGGATTAGACTCTGTTCAAGAGGTGGAGCAACACAGACTTCCGTTTGTGCCCAGTTCCTTCTAGAACAACATATCTTTACCAATATTATGCCATTTGGTATGTTCTTTATCTAGATAGTGGACCCAATAATCATTTTGAATCATTTTGTGTGATTTTTTTTCCCTATCTTGCAATATCTGAAGTAATTTTGAATTGAAGTTTTGCAGGTCTATTCCTATAAACTGTTTTGGAGTAAGCTGGTTAGAGCTGTTCCAAAGAGACAGACGGTGAAGCAACAGTGAAGTAATGCTGATGAAAGATGAATTTCACTTACTGGTCCTCTTTCATTAGCAATATTGTTAATAGTTTGGATTTTCTTATTATACCTGCTTCTCCATACAGGTAAGTAAATAAGTAGAGGTTCAGTGTTTAAGTTAGCTGGAGTGGATCCCACCTCTGAAGTTTAAAAGTTAAATCCCTTCTTATGAATGACTAGATGATCTCTAGAGATACCTTCCAACCTCAACCATTCTTTGATTCTATGATTTGTGAATATTTTTTTTTTCAACAACCCTATGTGGTATGTTTAAATTCCACTTCAATGTCCTTTCCTTTGTTTTGCTAGTGGCAAACTACATAATTTTCATTTGGTCACAAAATGATCTAACAGATAAACCATTTGGGGAATGAATGTTGTTTAGCATAGACTGTGACATTGATGTCAATGCGCTCTGGAGGAGATGCGTAATCTCAACAGCTGTATAATCTCAGAAAAAAAAACAATTGGAAGAGTGCGCTCACACATGTTGTTTGCTGGGGTAGAAGTACTATTTGCTAGGACTGGTCAAAGAGCTTGTGCATCTACTCAATATCTATCCATATGCACAAAACATCAAATTTCATATACATGCGTGTATGAGCAGGTCTTCTGCAAGTGCATGACATTAGTATGTAGTGCTTCAACAGTGAATAACATCCTTGCTCCTGGAGAAAAGTAGGAAAGTATGCCCTGTTCAGTTTCTGCTGTTTTCATTTTAAGTTACGAAGAAATGTCTTCTACCCAAAGGAATAAATAAATAAATAAATTAATTAAAAAAAAAAAAAAACTTCAAGAATCCTTGAACTATCCAAAATAGCCCAAGAGCAAGAAAATCATTCATGCAACTAGGAAATAATTCTCATATAGCCTAATAAAGTATATGACATTTTTTGTCCTTTGTGTTTAAACACAAAGCCTGAAAAATCTTTATTGTTGTTCTAATTGAGGAAACTTAAAGAAAGTAAATTAATTGAACTCTGCACTCATTGTCCATGACTCTTAAAAAAACACATAAGTGTGCAGTTTATGTAAGTGTACATTATACATATACCTACCTATAATATGTGTATATATAAATAGATCTTAGCATTTTGATTGGGGTGCCAGCTTATATAAACAGGGAATGAATATACCATCACCCTAAAGACCAACATATAACTGTTTATAGAAATTTGAACTTTCTCTTTAGATATTATGTTGTTTAACAAATCAGCAAAATGCTATGGGGAAAACCCCTCTTTTCAAAGATATTTAAATTTTTGTTCATGCTTCAGTGACACAAGAAATCTATTTAAATGTAAATAATGAAGTTCTGTAAGGCATGGCTGCTGGCATTAAACCTACGAAACCCAAGGCAATAAAATTTTGAATGCTTGTATTGAATTTAAGATAAGACTTATGCTAAGCTTCTGTCACATATTTACAAACACTTTCTGACATACGTACATGCATACATGCATATATGTATATATATATACAAAAACAAAGCCATATATAATTCATGTATATCTTTGGTATTGAGGGTTTTTTTAATGATTCCTTAAACATAATTTCCATAATTTCCTCAGAAATTAGTTTAAATCATGTAAGCAATAAAGTGTACAAAAAGTAGATTTTCTTGTTGCTAAATACATATTTTTCATACTGAGCATACATCTGGAAATTGGAGCACATAGTTATGTTTCTAAGTAAGATTAAACACTCAAAAGGTCTTTTAGCAACAATAAGAGTCCATGTTATATTCCCAAGCACTTAGAAAGGACATTTTTCATCTTGTATTTCTCATAAATAAGTGAATTCTCCTGTTGCCACATAACAAATTCTTACATCGAGTGAATGAGTAGGACATTAATTACCCTAACTCTTGTAGGCATTTAAACTCAAATCTCTATTCCCTGTTTTGGGACTGTCAGAAAGAATATTAGACTTAGTCTTTTGAAACAATTAATTTAAGACTGCATCTGCCATCTTCTCTCTGTTCAACCATTTCTGTTGTCACCTAGTAATCTGTTTAAACTGGAGAGAGGCCAGCTAAGCCTATCCCATTGCCATTTTTTAAGGTGCCAGGGAAGGTCACTATTTCATACTTCATCAGTGAAGTGGTCAGGACTTTTATGCTTATTGTCAGTATGGAGGCTCATGCCTGAAAACAGGAGAGAAGAGTTTGTTATAAAATAGCAAATACTCTAGGAGGAGAAAGATGCTTTGAAGAAACATTAAAAAAGAAAAAGCTAAAACAGAATTAAACAGAAAGTAAAGATGAAAGAAAGGCTGACGTGGGAAATGAGAAAGACAGTTCTTATAGCAGTGATGAGAAGGACACAAATGACAAAGGTTTAGCAGGAAGAAGTAAATTTTATGAAGAATTTAAAGGAAGATTTTCTGAAACCAAAGGATTCAGCTGAGTATGTGATCTGAAAGACCATGTGTTTATTCCTAAATAAGATGTCCAATAACTGCTCTGTTCTATAAGGCCAAATGCCACTAGCTGGCTTATATGCCCACTGCTTAGGACTAGCCCATCTACCCTACTTTACATCAGATTTCTCTCAGAGACAGGTTTTTGGATAGGTTCAAAATGAAGCCACTTGAGCAACATGGACAGTAAAATATGCAGTGTTCAACCTTTCTCTATTATTTAACAAGATACATTTCCCAAAAAGAAGTATAAGGAAAATAAATTATGTTATAGGAAAAGAAAAATAAAAGAATTCAAAAGCTGTATATTTAAAGGCCAAAAAAAAAAAAAAGACAGACAAAGGCTTTCTAAAATATATTATAAATAGACTGGGAAATTTGCTGCCATATGGTGAAACATATTACACATTTGTGGCTGTTCTGACATTTGAATGTGAACTGGAAAAGGATAGCGAAGAATTTCAGCCAGCTCAGGTTGTGGTATGTGGTAAGTAGTCCCTCTCCACAGTATTGATGTAGCTTTGTGCTGTCTTCTACACCCTCTTATCATGTTGGGAAGTGAAGGAGATTAAGAAGTTCTAATTTCTTCTGCATATCTGGCTCCCTCTGATGAATTTTCTTTGGGATTAATTGTTAATCCCTGTAGCTCCATTTGTAGCTGTAATCTGAAATGGGTAATTTGTAATCTCAAAAAGATAAAAAGATGATTTATAGTTTATACTTGCCAAAGGCTCTTGGTGGCTGTTTGTTAGGATTTCAACACTTTACTCAGTTGCTGGAATAATCTGATATGAACAAAGCATACTTTATCACAGAGTAAGATTACCAGAGGGAATCACTGTGCTTCTAAACAAATCTTCATTTTAAGAGACTATTCAAGAAAAACGGAATAACAGAGTCGAATAATGAGCAGTTACAGTCTAGCTGACTGCTGTCACTATTTTAGATATACAGACTGCTGCTTCTGCTAAAGGCAAAGCTACTGTGTCCTCTTCCTTGTCTGCCGCTGTAGACAGATACTTGAAAGAAGCAGATGGGTCAAAATAGTTCCATCTGTTTCCCTGTCATAGGTTTAAAAAGAGCTTCCAATTTTAGTAGAAGACTTATGACATTAACTCCAGAAATAAAAAAAAGCTACAAAAGTATTATTTATTTTACAAATAGTGTTTTAGTCTAGAAAAATTTACTCTAGAAAATATTATAGTTAGTATAAAATTTTGAAAGGAAGAAAGACTTCAAGTAATCTGTGTTTTCTTTTTTTTTCCCTAAAGAAATAAATATGCCAAAAATGTCTGATTGTTTTCCATAGGTGTTGAGCTAGCACACACTATTATGACTTTTTGGATCTTTGTACTTCACTTTCCAAGCAATAGATTAAGTGTGGAGTCATAAAGGGGCCTCACAAAAGGACTGAGACTTAACTTCCAGAATTTTTTCTGTCTTACACAGACAGAGCCTGAGTTAGGATTTGCCTCCCTATCAGTTGTAGAGGAAAAAATAAGCATCTAAAACTACTTTCCAATGGAAAAAAAAAAAATCCACTTTGTACATTATGAAACAGAATTCACAAAGTTATCGAGTTCAGCAGGACTCTAAGCTACCTAGTATGAAATATGTTAAATTAAAATATGTTTGAAGTTTTCCCTCCCTCAAGTATTTATGACCTGACTTCACTGCAAGCACCGAGAGATCTGAATTGACTTTTCCCCACACTAACTTTCAAATAAGAAGTGCAATCAGAAGCAATCATATGCAGATTTTTCTTCTTGCAAGCCAGTTCATGAGTAAAAGGATAAAGTAACCTACTTTATTTGCACAGTGCAAATAGATGAACTCCAGGGATTTCCATGAAAATGAACCTTGCAGCAGAAGCAGAATGGAGGACAGATCTAACAGAAGCATGTGACCCATGCATAGGGTCGGTCTACAAACTGAATCAGGGCTTCCAGTGCACTTAAACATTCATACTCAGCCTTGTCATCTCTGTGCATCTGCACCTGTGGCCTAGCCATACCCTTACAAAGATCTGGAAGCCTAAAATCTTTGATTTTTGTGGTTGTAGTGCTATCATCCATTTAGGATTTCATGCCCAATCCATGTAACAAAAGGGAATACCAAAGATGTGCAAAGCCTTGTCCTGCTGGAAGCCATCACCCAGCCCAGCCGCAGTCAGACTTCACCCAGGCACAGCTTCCACCTCCACTACAAGGTCTCTTTGTATTCCCTAAGGAACTGCTAAATGCATCTTATCTTTTCTGAAGCTGCCATGCTTGCTTCTAGCAGCAGAAAGGTGCTATTTGCACTACAGTTACCTGTGTGAAAATCAGGCTAATCTGAACTAGGCAAAAATATACTTATTTCTTTCTTTATCAGATATCTCTTTCATAATTTTTTTTTCTTTCCCCACTATGTTTTTGCTTCTGTAAATTCAGATCTACAAAATATGGATCAAAATACACATTTTGAAATAAAAAAAAAAGATGCAGAAATATGTTTCATATATATTTCTTTTATGAGGTCTTCTTTGAAGACTTCATAAAATTGAAGTCTTCAACTGAGGATTGAAAATATTCACTAATTGCAAAGGCAAATAGAATTTAAAGATTCTTTGTAATTTTTATCATTTTTTATATTGTTCTTATGACAGCTTTTTAGATTTCTTTTTAGATTTTGCTATTTAAAGATGTTTTAAGTAACATACCAGCTAAATTACACCAAAATGTCAAGCTGGCATTCTCTTTTTGTAGATGGCTGACACTAAGGAACTCCACAGTTATGGAAAATGCCATTATCCCATTAAGAAAGTGATTGCTGTCACATCACTCAGGCTTTATAATGCCAAACCCCAGTATGACATTAGCTCTAAACAAGCAAGATTTAATTGACCTACCATATTACATTATTTTATCAAGAGCTGTATCAGGCCATTTATCTTTAAAAAGGCAAGGAGATTTCAGGTGGTTATTGTAAGTTTTTTATTTTTAATAATTACAGAAATAAAAGACATCTAGCACAGTAATGACAAAAAAGCTTTTTAATTGATAACTCAGACAACTACAAATGCAGAGAGTAATGCACCAGTCACCCCAAACCACTTTAAAAATACAGATACAAATGAATGAATATGCTTGACATTTTCTGAACAGAATTCAGAGGGCATTTCCAGATTTATGCTGTAGTGGTTGCTTTCCAAAAAGCATTCTGGTTTTACAAGTCTGAGGTCAAACCTGAGCAAAGTCCTTATGCACAACTTCTACTGTCAAGTGAGCTGAGGAACAGAGACCTCAGAATACCACAGAAAAATGTAGGAAATATAGTTTTTTCAGGAGTCAAGTATAACCAGATAGTTACACCAGCTCTTTCTTTAAGATACATCATTTTCTCTCTAATCTGATTTAGTAGTTAATATTCCTGGCCTTCCTGCCTGCCTGCTTGTCTTCTGTTCTTCCTCTCCTGGAATACTTCAAGAAACAAAGTATTTGCAAAAAGAAGTCTGCTTTAAAAAGTCTCTGAGTGTCACTGCAACAACTACTGACTCAACAGCATTCTTCATATTTGTGAATTTTGTTTGCTAGATTAAACAAGTTTTCCGTTTTCAATTTACCTATAGATTGCATATATTTTGAATTTTTTTCCAGAATAATGTTCATATTTTGAAGACTGAGCCAGTACTTCTGTATTAGCATCGAGTATATTTCAGACTTTTAGGTCAGTATTAAAGAAATTTTTTCTTCACTGCTTTAGGCAGGTAACAGTATCTGCATACTGTTTTGAAGTAAAAACTGAGGTTGGTAAAAGAAAAATAAAAGTTTTCTGAAAAAGTGTTCAAAGTAAGCTTTTAACTTTCTTATAGAACATCACATATGGAGCAGTCTGTGTCAGTTTCTATAGATTCTTCTGATATTCTGCACAGTGGTTGACCCAAACCTTGCTTCCTACACAGTTTTTTTTGTTAAAACTAAAATCTTCTGTGAGTCAGGTTCTTTTTATAATCTTGAAAGATCTGGATCATAAATCAAATGGTGATCAAAAGAAGTACAACTACTTCTACAGTATAAAGAAATGAAAGTAGTGCATTGCATTCTGATTTTGGCAGCTTTTTGATATAATCTTTATTTTTTGTTGTCAAATTATGGATATCATTATCTTTAAGAGTACTAACTTGAACGTATTTTAAGATAGTCTGATACAAGGGACATTTGAAACACCACAATTTAAAAAAAGTATGCAAAAAAAATAAAGATGCTAACATATTGAAAAAAAAAAAGATGATTTAAAAAGAAAAAAATCTGGTTAGAGTGTAGAAACCATGCAATAAATGTTAGATTATCTTTCTGTGTAGAAGAGTTTATGGAATGGTTTTCAACCATGTTTTCAATCATTTCAATCAGTACTCTTCTTACTCTTTTGCTTCTGTGCATGTACATTGTGCTTACCTTATGGGATGCAGTACAGTGACCTAAATGAGAATGCTAAGTGAAGTAAAGCTCAAGCATAGCCCTACTACTGTATTAATGTGACCATGGAATGGCCTTACTGACTAACTCAGATTTATCTACACAGTGAAGTTAAAAATGGACTTAAGCGTTACTAGACTTATGACTCATACCTGTTATGGTATGTTTCAGGCTGTTTGTCCTTGAAGTTGCTTGTCCTTGCTCTGAATTGAAGTACCTGCACTGTACTTTGAATGAGCTCAGTTTATGACTTCGGCTGGGACAAAACAGTGTGGGGCATTGGGCGGCTTATACAGATTTTCCCAGAATAAAAAGAAAGGTTAAAAAAAAAAAAAAAAAAAAAAAAGGCAACAGAGATAAAGCCATAGACACTAGGTCTGTACAGTTAAACAAACATCTGCAAGGTGCTGGGAAGTCAAGTTCTGAACTCTCAGTTTTACAGTGCTTAATTGCTAGCCTGCTTCCTGGCTCTTTTTTGGACCCCTCAAGTAACTAGCTGGGAGGAGACCTAAGCAAGCAGGGAAAACAAAAGCTGCTTGGTGTTGATCCTTTGGCTCCTTTATTTAGTAGTTCAGATGTGGAGGGGCTCCAGGATCTGTGCTGATGCACAAACTCTTGGCAGCTTACTGAGGCTCATAAATTTAAAGTGAGTATGGACATTGCTATGCAAAACTGCAGTCACTGAAGACTAGATTCATCCTATCTACTTTTAAACACTAACAGAGATATCTAAGCTGCAAGATCTAGGCTAGGAGCCATGCTAAAGGGAGACTACTGTTGTCTGTCTCTAAAGAGACTTAGCTGACTGAGAGGCAATCAGCCTCCCAGGTTTTCAGTGCAGAGGCAAGTCCTGCCATAGATGTTATGCTTTACCTCTTTTGTTGTGTATTCTGAGCAGAAGACATGACCAAGAAAAAAAAAAAACACATCCAGGAAATCCCTTCATATATGCCTACTGCGTATATGCAGTACTGCATATATTGCAGAGTTGGATGAATATAGCCAATCAAAAATATACAACAAATAACTGCTTTTTTTGTGATTAAAATCTCAAAAATATTATCTGAAGGATATCTGCTTACAGCTGGCTCCAGCAATGGTGAGAATGTCGCTCTCTGCATTCCTATTTTTAGTTTTATGGATTATATTTATCATATTCCAAGTCTAAACATAGATTTTTATATTTCTCAAGATATATTTTTGATCTCGTCAGTAATGAGGTACCCTTGGCATAAAGTATCCATCTGATTGCAGCACATTTTATGGAAAAAAAGTGGGTTTTGGTACCTTGATCCATCAGAATGGAATATGAAAAGAATTAGGAAAATTGGATTTGACATTAGTTTTGTATATTAATAGTGTTATGCTGTGTAAATAATTTTTTACTGTCAATATTTCCAAAGACTGGATACTTTGGAGACCAGAAAACTCAGCTATCTCAGATATAAGGAAAGATATTTAGAATGCGATAGAAAATCTGGGTCTGGAGTCTTTCTTTCTTTCCTCCTTTCATTTTCTGGATAATGCCTTTGCATCCTAAATAGGCATTAATATCTTCTGACTTTATGCTACTTCTATCCCCTGATTCTAAGCAGTGAGTACAAGTTTATTTTCATTTCATTTACTAGCCACAGGGCTAACTGAAATCTTACTACTGCTTATAAAAAGAAGAGAACCTGTGCAATGGCCTAATGATAATGTTTTGCGCTTCACTGAAGTCCTTACAGAGACTTTAGCTGCCTGAGGAATAGGTGTGGTGTAACCATGATCTTGCTAAAATCCTTTTTCTTGACTAAAATTGACAGATATGATTTGAGCATCTGAAGACACTGGAAATGGATAGAGGCCATTTCAGACTTGGCGGGGTCAGAGGAAAGTTCAAACACTGAAACAGCTTTATCTGGATAGATCTGACTGCTGCAGTAAAAATAAATGAAAAAAAAAGTCACAGAGCTTCTTCAGTTAAAACAGTATCTTCCTTCAGAATTTGTATTCTACATGGCATTTATTTTCTTGATTCATTTCCCACCAAACTCATCTGGAAGACTATTTTTGCTTTGGCTGTAATTAGTGCAGATATATATATATTTTCCCTTTGGTGTTCAAGACTTCACCTCAAGTCTTGAGTAAAATCTGACCCTATAAATACTTCCATCCCCTCGGAATCAGGATTCTACTATGGTGCATTTTTTCAGTAATTGCCATGTGATTACTGTTTATTTCTTAGGGAAAATTGTATCCCAAGGCTCAAAAACTAGATACTTTGAGCATTAGTTCAATATAGGAAGGTAATTAATCTTGTGTGGTTTTATTAAAGCCATCACCATGTGCAGTTCTGTATATGTGTATGTCTTAGACATATTCTTTCATATTCTACTAAAATAGAAGTATGAAAAAAATGATCTTTGACCTTTGTGTGGTGGGGGGGGGAGACATTTTCATGCCACTAGAATTGACATTAAGAGCTCTTGTTTTTCTCAGTGCTTTCCTTCATTTTAATGGAATTCATACTTTAAAAGAAATGTAGAAACTATATAACATTTCCAGGGGGGTCCACTTTCAAGTGTGGCACTGACAGACCATTATCATCCAATGTCATCAACAAATACTTTCCATGGAAATTAGATACCAGCCCAATGTTGTGCAAGTTATCACCCTACAAGTTACAACCCTCCAGAAGGAATGTTCATATTTTAGTCCAGGGTAAGTTGTCCAAAAGAACTTCCTTCTCCTGTTGGCCTTGATATAGCCATCCCTACCAGAAGCAGGGTCTGCATACAGCGTCACGATCACAGGCCCTGGTCCTTATGGAGGGCTTGGAGCACCCTGATGTCTTCTGGGATGACCACACAGCTAGGAACAGACAGTCCAGGAGGTTCCTGCAGAACATTATAGGTAACTTCCTGTTGCAAGTGGTAGATGAGCCAATGAGGAGAGGGACACTGCTGGATCTAGTGCTAACAAACAGAGGTGATCTAGTTACAGGTGGGAAGATTGGAGGCAGGCTTGGCTGCAGTAACAGTGAGATGTTGGATTTCACGATCCTACAAGGGCGAAGCTGGGCAAGAAGAGGACTGTAAGCCTGGACTTCAATAGAGCTAACTTAAAACTCTTCTTCTTGGAGGAATGCCCTGGGCCATGGCCCTAGAAGGAAAAGGGGTCCAGGAGAGTTGGCTAGTATTCAAGCACCACTTTCTCCAAGCTCAGGATTGGTGCACTCCTACAAGAAAGAAGTCGAGAAAGGTAGGCAGGAGACCTGTGTGGATGGGCAAGGAGCTCTTGGGAAAACTTAAGAAGAAAAAGAGAGCATGCACAATGTGGAAGAAGGGTCAGACCATATGGGAAGAATATAGGAACATTATTAGAGAATGCAGGGATGCAATGAGGAAGGCCAAGGTCCATTTGGAATTATAGTTAGCAAGAGATGTCAGGGACACCAGGAAGTGCTTCTACAAATACATCAGCAGCAAGAGGAAGATTATGGAAAATGTTAGTCCACTGCTGAACGAGGTGGGTGCCTTGGTGACGGAGGATACAGAGAAAGCAGAGTTGCTAAATACTTTCTTTGCTTCTGTCTTTACTGCTAAGGCATGAACTAAATGAACTAAAAAGCCCAGACACAAGTGAAAGAACTGTGAGAGAGGAAGAATTTCCACTGGTCAAGGAGGATTGGTTTAGAGATTAGCCCCAGTAGGATAAGGGAAATGACGGGCATTATTGCTCAGTCCCTGCCATGGAGCAAGATGATGCACCATCATCTTCGAGAGGTCATGGAGAGCAGGAGAGCTGCTGGAGGACTGGAAGAAAGTCAATGTCACTCCAGTCTTCAACAAACATATGAGGAAGGAGCTGGGAAACTACCGGTCAACCTTAGCTCCATCCCGGGAAAGGTGATGGAGCAGCTCATCCTAGAGACCATCACTGGGCATGTGAAGGAAAAGAAGGTCAGATCAGTAGTAGTCAACATGGATTCACCACGGGGAAGTCATATCTGACCAACCTGACAGCCTTCTACAGTGGGATGGCTGGCTGGCTGGACGATGGGAGAGCAGTGGATGATGTCTACCCTGACTTCAGCAAGGCTTTCAACATCGTCTCTCATAACATCCTCATGAGGAAGCTCAGGAAGTGTGGGTTAGATGTGTGGACAGTGAGGTGGATTGAGAACTGGCTGGATGGCAGAGCTCAGAGGGTTGTGATAAACAGTGCTGAGTTAGATGGAGGCCTGTGGAGGGTTCAGTACTGAGTCCAGTGCTGTTCTACTTGTTCATCAATGATTTGGATGAGGGGACAAGTTTGCAGACTATACCAAACTGGGAGGAGTGACCAACATTCCCAAGGGCTGTGCTGCCATTCAGAGGGACCTAGAAAGGTTGGAGAGTTGGGCAGAGAGGAACCTCATGAGGTTCAACAAGGACAAGCACAGGGTCCTTCACGTGGAGAGGAATAACCTCAGGAACTAGCACAGATTAGAGGCTGACCTGCTGGAAAGCAGCTCTGTAAAGAGGGATTTGGGAGTCCTGCTTGACAACGTTAACCCTGAGTCAGCAATGTGCCCTAGTGGCCAAGAATGCCAATGGGATCCTGCCCTGCATCAGGAGGAGCATTGCCAGCAGGTTGAAGGAGGAGATCCTCCCCCTCTCCTCAGCTCTGGTGAGCAGAGCACCTGGAATATTGTGTGCAGTTCTGGGCTGCCCAGTACAAGAGGGATGTGGAACTTCTATAGAGGGTCCAACACAGAGTAACAAGGGTGATTAAGGGACTGGAGCATCTATCTGGAGGAAAGATAAAACGAGCTGGGTCTGTTTAGCCTGGAGAAGAGAAGATGGAGAAGAGATCTTATCAATATGGACAAATACCTGAGGGGAGAATGTAAAGAAGACGGGCCCCAACTCTTCTCGGTTGTGGCCAGTGACAGGACAAGGGGTAATGAGGATAAATTAAAACATAAGAAGTTTAATCTCCATATGAGGAAGAACATCTTTCCTGTGAGGGTGACAGAGCCCTGGAATAGGTTATCCAGAGAGGTTGTGGAGAGCCCTGGAACAGGCTGCCCGGAGATTGTGTGGAGTCTCCTTCTTTGAAGATCTTCCAAACCCGCTCGGATGCGACCCTGTGCCACATGCTCTAGGTGTCCCTGCTGGGGCAGGGGAGTTGAACTAAGTGATCTCTAGAGGCCTATTCCAACCTCAACCATTCTGTTCTATTCTATGCTCTGGCAACAATTTTCTGCTGGTTCTCTGAGTAGCCAAGTCTCCTTCTACTCTTGGCACCAGTCCATCAATCGTCATTCTACTTGACATTGTGGCCTTCTTTTCTTTTTTTTTTGTTTATTTATTCCAAAAAGGTACATTTCTTTCATGTGCAAAAGGAATGTCACCTTATTGTGAGGGTCTTCACTGGAAGAGGATCAAGTTAAGGAATGTTTAAATAAACTGGGCATAAACAAGTCCATGGGCCATGATAGAATGCATGAGTGTTGAAGGAGCCCAAAGTCATTACAATGCCATTCTAAATTATTTCTGAAATGTCACAGTCATCAGGAGAGGCTCCTGAAGCTAGCGGAAAGGAAAAAAAAAACACTCAAGAATAGCAAGAAGGAGGATCCAGGAGACTAAAGCTGCAGCTCAGTCCCTGGTCAGGTGGAAGGAGGTTCCACTTAGCCCTGGTGAGGTCATACCTTGAGTGCCGTGTCCAGTTCTGGGAACTCTGAGGCAAGACAGACTTGGAGCTACTGGAGCAAGTCCAGCACAAGCACTCTCCTATGAGTCTCTCTTATCAGAAAATCCTGAGAGATCTGGGACTCTTCAGCCTGGAGAAGAAATGGTGTGGTGACATGTAATCAATATGTATAAATTGTGGAAGTGGGGAAGTAAAGAAGATAGAGACAAACTTTCTTCAGAAGTGCACAGTTATAGGATGAGAGGCAATGGACACAAACTGAAGCACAGGAAATTCAACTTGAACACATGGAAGCACTTCTTTACTGTGATGGTAATTGAACACTGGAACAGATTTTCCAAGTAGTTTGTAGAGTGTCCATCCTTGGAGACACTTATAACCCTCCTGGACATGGTCTTGGACACTCTTCTGTTGCTGACCCTTCCTGAGTAGAGGTTTGGACCAGGTGATCTTCAGAGGTCCCTTTCAACCCAAGCTATTCTATGATTCCATGAAATGTAAATGCTCTTCTCTTTTTCTTTTTTAATGATATGTTATATACAGCTGCAGTAGCCTTTGTTTTATTCTAAGACTTGCTGTTAGCATTTCATATTAGAGAACTTATAATTCACTTTGGGATGAATTTGACATAAAATAGTTTCTAAATCAACAAAACGAGAAGACTTTTTAACCTGGTTGTGAATGGACTTGCAAAATAAAAATGCTATTGCAAAGCACTTCAAACTAGTTGTGTGACCTAAGCTAAACCAATATACCAGTTTGAAATAAATATCAGAAAAAGTCATTTTACTATTACTGTATTTTATGACAAGAGACTAAAGTTTCTTATATATTTCTGCTAATATTTAGTTCATCTAGTTCATCACCCTTTAATGTTCATCTGTTTTTCTGGGCAAATTCTCTGAATGTGACTTCCTCCTTCATTGTCTTTTCAGACCAGAATGGTGTTGCTCAGGTGTTCAGAGAGGCAGCTCTCATTATTATCTACTATTGCCCAGAACAGCTAACTGCCTTTAATTGCTGGCAAAGGCTAGCTAATTAATGCTATCCAGAAAGTATAAACACTTTGTAATCTTATTTTAGACCTCTGTGACCCTCAGATATTGTAACTCAGTATGAAAGCATAGGACTAGTGTAAAAATTGTGAAATGTATAATTAAGGTCAGAAAAATAAATTTATTGTAGACGGAAATATATACATTCTTAATTGCAGTCACTATCAGTGCTTATTATTATAATTATTTATATTGCAGTATTTATTGTCCATTGTATCATGTTTGTACATAGTCAAGAGGAAGAAAATAGTTTGGGTCCAAAAATGCTTAGAATATAAGACTTCAGTAATTAGTCAATAAATTTGGGTTGCCTGTGTCTAGCAAGCATCATGGAGAAATCTTCATAAGCAGTACAGGTAGTTCAGGCCACAGCAGACAACAAAGTCATATGAAGAAGGTGTAAGGCTATACTTTCTTTTGCTAACTTAAGTATGAAGTAAAGAAAATAAAGACAATACCCTAGTGTCCATAATTTCATGTTTAGTTTGTGGAATATATCTCTATCTCTATTGTCTTAACTTTTTCAGCCGATATCTTGAGGGATGTTTAGACTGTATAGTACAGTAACAGAGAGAAGTTATCTAAGCTTTTTGTTTTTTGTAAATAAATTAACATAGCGCTACTGTCCCATTATAGGATATAGGCTGCATTAACATTGAGAAACTGTCAAAGCCAGTCTGTTTCTTTCCTCAGACTGCATGTCTAATTTATTTTAAACTGCAAGTCGAACTACAGAAATATTTAAGCCATATGATAATTTGTTGTCCTCATTGTCTGAATTCCTTAATTAATGAACAAGATAAGTGTGGGGTTCTTTTTCCTGCATATATGATATGTGTCTTTGGAAACATAAGAGAATTGCTGGCTCTTTCTTTGAACCTCAGTTCAACATTTATTAGGGATAACAGATGATATAAGAAGGCAAATATCTGAAAACTCATTTCAATGGGCTATCTATCTATATTTATTTAAATATTTGCATGCTTCTTTGCATGTGTCCAATAGGAGTGGGATACAGAGAGGGTGCTATCAGATGAAAATAATAGGAAATTTAAAAATTATTATTACAAAATTGTGTTTTAAATTTGAATATTAGAATCAAAATCAACAAAATAACTCATTAGAAAGAAAATTGGGAAGTAACTAACTTTCAGAATCAGCAACTGATAAGATGATTAATAACTCTTAGACTGGCCTCTTTTTGTGCAGTGAGC
The DNA here is from genome assembly GCF_059628265.1 of Tinamus guttatus. Taxonomy (NCBI): domain Eukaryota; kingdom Metazoa; phylum Chordata; class Aves; order Tinamiformes; family Tinamidae; genus Tinamus; species Tinamus guttatus. The sequence continues at coordinate 48,713 of NW_028288935.1, forward strand.
ATCTGTTCAATGGAGCACTTACTAGAAAGTGATGCAAGAATTTTCAGAGACATAGATATTTTAAAGTTCTGAGATAATTACATGGGATGTTTATATGGCATATTACTGACTTCCTAGATTTCTCTCAGACTACAGTCACCTGCAGAATAAGTACTTCAGTATACAATATCTCTGAAGTGTACCAAGCTCATTTCTCAAACCTGCTTTTCCCTTTGTAAATCCTTCAGTTGCTTCCATTAGCTAACCTCTTCTGTCTTTCTTTGACCTTGTTTGACTTGTAAAGCCAACTCTATTTTAGGTGGAAGTCTAGAATAAAATGCTCAAAGCCAACTAAAATACAGAAAATTCCATTTAAATATGATCAGAATACTTCAATGTTTACTTTTTGAATTTATCTTTCTTTGAAATAGTTTTAACTCTGAAGTGTTCCAACTCATATTCCATCCAACAAATCATTATCTCAGCCATGAGTAAATAGCAATTCCCTCACACATTAAGTTAACTGCTGTCCGTCCCTGTCAGACCAGCTGCTAACAGAACACTATGTTTAACAACACAAGACTTAGTTGACATTAGCAAATTCAAACTAGTGTTGTAGACATGTAAGTCAACATTTCAAGAGGGGGTATCTTAACCTAGACGACTAATTCTATGTTTAGACAACTGATCGATGGCCCATTAAAAAAAAATCTGACCATGTTGAAGTTCCTTCGTATCAAATACATAAATGTGCTATCAGTTATTATATGAAAAGTCAAATCCCCAGAAATTTAGACAGAAAATTGACTTTCTCTCTGTATAGTTGTAGAGATTTTCATTAATCCTGATATCATTCTATCTGGCTGGAAAATGGTTAGAGAGAAAAATAAGTAGAGATTCTACTTCGGAACACCGCACATCTGGTGTTTCATCTGTGTTTCATTTTCCTGCAGGAGTACAGAGCTTTTGGACACCTGGCTGCAAATCACCTCCCATGTAAACTTTTATAATAGTGGTAAAAAGTCAAATGAAGAAAAGAATTCTGATTTGGATAAAAAACTGTATTTCAAACACACAGAGGTATCTTCAACCTGTTAAAAGTCACCACAACAAAATATCATCTGTGGATTGGACAAAAGTAAGTTTATTGATTTACTGAGGGTCTTGATTTTTATTTTCTTTTTGGTTTAGGGGATGTGGGGATTATTTTTTTTTTCCTTCTAAAGAAATTCTATTTTTACACAGTATACATCTACTTCGTTTTCTAGATGGTGCCTCATACCGACTGAGTCTCTAATCTTTGTTTACTTCCCCTGCTTTTTTCACAAAATGAAATAAAACCTGAACATTGAGTATTTCATTTAGAGCAAGAGAAAGTTGCCTTTCAAGGAAAGGTAGTTTTGTGTTGAGTACTTCTTAGTTTACTGGAGACGAGAGGAAAAAAATGCCCAGCTGCTCTTTGTTTTTGTTGTTGTTTTATCTATCACAGATGTATTTTTTCAAGTTATCCTCTCATTTCATTCAGTTATTCTTGCTTCCTCCAGTTCCATTAATTATTGTTTGTTTTAAGTGCCATTTATCTAGGTCTGGTATGCACCTCCTATACCATGCCATTTATTTTACAAAATGGGCATCTTTCTTGCTCTGATGAACAGAAAGCAACTGAAAGACTTCTGGCCTTTCTTAATTGTGTGAACACATGTAACATGCAATCACAAAGGAAGATTAAATCAAATTACAAAATATTTTTAAACCTACATTCTTACACCCAAAGTCTCACTAAAAAAAAAAAAAAAAAAAAAAAAAAAAGGAAAAGGAGATCAATCCTTAGGTTTCAAAGTATTCAGATTCTTAAGTTTGCCTTTATACTCTGTCTTGGAAAATTGTGGTAGCAGTCCAGTAGGATCTGGCACCTGAAGCAGTTATGTTGGTCCATAGAGAGCTGTCAGTTTCTGCAGATCTCCTCATTGTGCTGACTTGCCCAGGCCCTGCTTGGACACGGGGCTCAGTTCTGAGCTTCATGAGTGTACTGCACTGTACTCCTCTGACCCATCTTGGAACAAAACCAAGCAAACACAATCCATCCTGACTCCTCTACTTTTCTTTCATCTGATTCCAAAACACCTGAGGTGTAAAGGTATGAAATAATTACACTCTCTAGTACTCTTACTTTGTTCACACCCTGAACATTCCCAGTTATCTTGTTCCTGGCTTTTGTCTCTTAATGCCATATACTACTTCAAAAATGTGGTACTGACAATCCTCCTGCCCTTCTCTCCAGCTGCTTCAGCAGGGTGTCCTATTCATGTAATCTTCTCTTTGTCTCCTAAATATGCATGATGCCATGTCCTGTGATAACCAAGACAGTTTGCCTGATCTTTATCTGATTTCTATGGTCCAGTGTACATCTATTGGAACTTTGAAGTACTAACTGTTGCCCTTAGGAAAATGACTTCATTACCATTTTCACTCTTTGCCAACACTAGCAAAGTTTTAGTTCCTTAAAAATGTCTCCACAAATTAATCTTTATTATATATTTGAACAACTTCAAGAGTAAAGGTCAAGTGATTTATTTTCAGATTATATGTGTTAAAAGTCAAGGATGTATCATCACTGCACAAGAAGTACTTGTTTAGATATTTTCATGGTTCTCCCTAAACAAGGCCCCACAGGATGATAATGAAAGATGAGGAATCATCTATTCATTTTTTTTTTTCAGACAAATGAAAACTTATTCCACCTTTGTTGTGAGCTGAGCAGAAGCCAAATGACTACATTTTGCTGAGCTTGACCTAATATACCTGATCTCCCCTTAGAGCACACCAGTGCAGTGCTGAGTTTCAGCTAACAAATTGCATAGCTTGTGCCCATCTGACTTAGAGTAAGCAAAAGAAGCTCAACACCTGTCTTAAAATTATCTGTAAGTATAACAGGAATTATCCCTGCTACAGAAATAATGCACCAAAATGACATTTGAGTAAAGAGGCAGATAACAGAACTTGTGGAGCCCAATTCCCTTGCATTTCCTCTTCCATGCCCACCCACACATGCGCATACATCTCCTTGAATATGATGCACTCATGCAAGGGGAGCAAAGTCAGGAGACAATGAAAAAGCACTAAACTGTGCATGGTAGAGTGATTCTTACTACTTAACAAGGAGGTCGTGTCTCAACGATTTAATACTAAGTTACCATTTTTAACTAAGGCTTCATATATCAGGGGCAAGCTACATAAGAATCAGATGAAGGACTCAGAAAGAACGCATTCTTTCATAGCTGTGAAATCATTCTTTTATAAATCAAAGAGATTTTCTTGATCTCCTTTGTCTTCCAGAGGCAATGAACAAAATAAAGATGAAAGATTCCACAAGTGTATTTACCTAATAGCTTAATCAAAATAGCTAGGGAGATTGTTTCAAGAAATTTCACAAAGCAAATAACAGGAGGATAGTAGTTTAGGAGTAAATGGGAGCAGATAGCTATGGACTTTTGCTGATGTTTTTACACTGTTAAAAGTACAATGCTATCCCATACATTTAGCTGCATTTCTTTCTTCACTTATTTTTATTTTTTTAAGTAGAGTGCCTGTTTAGAAGATTTTTATTTAAAGTGTAGCTGAAAATCCCTAATAATATAATTTTCCCTTGTCTTATTTCTATGGAAACTCTCTGATAACACAATTTAGTGGAATTCTGAATGAAACACTAGATCCCAGATGTATTAACCGGTATTAGACTACTGCAGAATGATAACATAACTTTATTACTTTTCATTCTTTGGCTCTAGAGATTTTCCACGAAATCAGAAAACCATCAGTAGCACTCTGGAAACATGAAACTTTCTAAACATCAACAGAAAGTTGGTATTTATTTCTTAAAATGATTTTTTTTTTAAAAAAAAAGAAGCCATTAACCCGCTTGGACGCAGTCCTGTGCCACGTGCTCTAGGTGACCCTGCATGTGCAGCAGGGTTGGACTAGATGATCTCTAGAGGTCCCTTCCAACCTTAAGCATTCTATGATTCTATGATAAGGCATATTCCTTTGATAATATTGTTTGATTTACGATGAGTGTTTTGGGGTCTTATGCATTTAAAAAGATTTTGGCCTACTGTTTTTCCTGAAAAGAAAAAAAAAAAAAAAAGAAAAAAAATCCAAAAAACTGTATGCCATGTTTTTGTGTGCATATTCTATCCAAGAAGTTTAATTTGATATTTTTTATCTATATTGGTTTTCTAGTTTATCAGGTCATCTTTTATTAAAAAAAAAAAAAAGGCAAATCAGTAAGTTGAATACATCTTGAAGAACTAAATTTTTATGCATTTTATGAAATATTATTTAATAAGGCATTGGAGCAGAAGTGTTATAGCACAGATAAGAAAAATGCGAACCATGGCAAATCTGATATGTCTGCATATGCCATTAAATCTTAGCAACAGTCATGCTAGGGTTGACAGAGTCAGTGATTTCCTATTTAATCTTCTCATCATTCATGACAATTATATCTTTTCATAAACAGTGAATATAAAGTGACAAAAAATAAAGCCAATACAGTTTGCCCTGCATCATTTTAAAGCAGACGATTTGGTGGACTGAGGATATTAAAATGAATCTCCAATATTTGCAAAATAAAGTATTCAAGGTAACTGCCAGGCTTTTTAACCTAGAGCTCCCTCTAGTGAAACTTAATCGGAGAAACGGCAAATACGGGCAGCATTCATTTAAATTACAGGTTTTAAAGTTAAACTTTGTGGGGTTGCTGTCTGCCACAAGTAATCATATCTAGGAGCTCAAACTATTACAAATTGTCAGCTTATTAGCATAGAACTGTCTTTCAATTCTTTCCTCTGATGATTTAGGAATCATGGAAACTATTTAGAAAGTTACAATTTTGAGATTGCTAAATAATAGGTTCACTTATTTATTTATTTATTTATAGACATTCTGATTACAAAAATATGTATAGAGAAAGAGATAAAAATTCTTTATCTTATTTACATCCTTAGCATTAATTACAGATATCTCAGATGGATTTCACTTCCAGACATGTAAAGACCCTTTTCCCATCAGTTTGAGATATGGTCTGAAACACAACACCATTTTTGATTCTGAAGTTCTGAAGATGAATAAGACATGAAGTTAGAGCTGAGACCATATTTAATTAATGATGCTGGGTGAGAGGAATGTGTCAGAAGTGGTAGGGAATCTTAGTAGCAGCACAAATAGAAATCTGTTTCCAAAACAAATGACTAAGAATAACACATGGTAGTAAGTCGAAGAGGGAAGAAAAGTGCTTGCTTTAGGTGACATTTCTATCTTTCCTCGGATAAGATACTACATGGAGAAGGACAGGCAAATTCTGTGCAACACTTAACCATGCCTGCATCAGTTAAGGAAAGTGCTTTATGTTCATTCATAAGAAAAACATTTGCTGAGATAAGCACACTAAAGCAAGTAATAAAAGTACCAAGAGTATATTATCTTCAAGATAGCCATGTTACATTTTTAATAGGATGTCAGCATTTACCGATTATTTTTCCGACATGGGCAGCAGAGCAACAATGTTGAAGCAACAAGTTATTATATAAGGCTGACCATCATTAGCTCTCTTATTTCTAGATCCAGATTTTACACTGAAAGAATTAGACTTTAAAATAATTTTCCTAAAATTGGGAAAATGGCAGACTTATAGTTTCCCAAGCAACATTAATTCTGTTTTCCTGTGCACTGAAAAATTGCTCCTGTGAAAGGGCAAGGTTGGTGAAAATAATTTGTGAACATAAAATTACGCATTTAATACAAATTAAAAGCTTTAACATTGTATCTCTCTACATGAGTAAAGCACTAAAATTTATCAAGTCAACATGAAATCAGATTTCCTTACTGTCCAGGGCTTGTTGACGTAAAGAATATAATTTATTTTTTGTTTTGAGAGTGATTGCCCATATTTTGTGGGGAGAGTTTTATTTGGTTGATTGATTTTGCCTTATTTTCCTCAAAGCAAATATAAAATCCAGCGCAATATAACTTTCAGTAATCTCACTTTCTGAACTGTTATAGGCACAACAGAGATGATTGGTGCTTGAGAGCTACAGGACCAGTTTATTAACTAGTAGCTAGAGAAGCTTCCTACTCTTCTGCAATGCAAGGACTAAGGGCATTGAATGCTGGGATTTCTTTCTCTTACTGAGAATTCCCAGTGACTCAGACAGAACTAGACAGTAGGTGTTTTAGTGTTTTGTTATTTGTCTTAATATATTAGTCATTGAAGTCATTACTCATTGGAGTAAAATACATATTTGGGGGGAGGGGAATACATATATTCGTATTACTAACAATGTGCTAACAGGTTTCTGAAATTGGAAGACTGAATTGAAGGGATGAACACCTCAGTAAACATCTATAAAAATTTCATCCAGTACTGTGAGCCAAGGATTTTGCTTCCAGACACTGCATTTGCCAGGAATATTAGCTGTAGGGAGGGTAATACGCTGGAGAAAAAAAAAAGAAAAAGAAAAGAAAAAAAAGCATTATGCCTCCCACAGGTACAAAAATGTTTGTTAATGCATGCAGTATTGATGACTAGTGGGTGTGGAGGGGATAGTTATGCATGTCTACGCATTTTTGTCCTTGTGCTTCTCTAAAGTTATCATTCATGGTTACTGCAATCTCTAGCAGGAAAAAATCTCCAGTTTAAAGGAAAGGACACATTCAGTAGAATGGTGAAATCACCAAGTGTAGTTAAGAATAGTTGCCTTTGAGCTATAACCTTGGAGACCTGACATGCCCTGTCACTTGCAGCCAGGTTTTTATGGTTTTGAATATTGTTTGCAACACTGGAGGTTTCCCTGAAGTGTCAGCTTGGTGAATGTGATTATGTTGCATGTGTTGCAGGTGACCTGTTTTTGTTGTGGGAGACTGATGCATTTAATTAATCTGTCCTGAGGAGAGGCAAGCTGTTTCCTGGGGTAAGTTAGGTGAAGACAGGCCATAAATGATGGAAAATAGATTTAGAAATGACCTGAGAGGTCATCTAGTTAATCCCTTTCCTCACACTGGAGTGCATTGCTCCTAGTTCTCATTTAAGAAAGTTACTCTGGTGTTACAAATGCAAAAGAATGGTAATTTTGCATGACATGCTTACATCCTGCTCTGAAAAAAAAACAGTGTTTTCCACTATTATGACGCAGGTGGTTGTCTGTAATCATAACATTCAACGCATTGGCATGATCCTGATGTTTCTGGAGTTACTGTTTCTGAAAAGTGAGCATCGACTTTACAGCCTAGGACAGCTTCAGAATTATGAAAATGTGGTAAAATAGAGTAGGTTGGCCAACAGCAATGAAAAATACCATACGGAAAGTGCTGTGGACCTGTTTCTTTTTTAGTTGAAATTGCGAGAAATTGCAAGAACTAGCAATAGCCTATTTTTCTCTGGCCGGACTAGTCCACTCCTTGAAATCTATAGGGCTGTGGTGACCTCAGGTGTAATGTTAGCTTTGCCTCTGGAAGTGGGGTGCAGCTGCAGTGTGACTATATATTTTAAGTATCTGAGAAAAAAAAATGATTACTAGGTTTAATACGTGGTTTATATATTTCACTGCTTTAGGGTGAAGATGCATTTTGTGATGACCTTGCAGACCAGGTTTGACCTGGGACAGCTTTGACCATGGGACAGCTGGGAACTAAGGTATTCCCTGCATTTCCTGGTTTTCTCACACTTCCCAGGCCAGGCAACAGGCTAAAATTCAATATAACATATGAATATGTATTATACAGATTTGCTTCCAAATCACAATATCATTTCGAAGCGAAGACTGGGAGGATTGCACAGGGAGACACAAACATTTTCTTTCTTTCGAAGCTATTGAAGGAAGTATATATGTATTGTGTCTTTACATTCTGGCATTAGAAGTTCATGCTTTCCTACGTATAGTGGTGACTGAGCAATGTTATATGGAAGCTACAGTCATTCTTCTAGTAATGGGACACATACAACTTTAATCAGTCACGTTTCTACTGTAGGTGTTAAGGTTATTATCAGGTTACAGACATGATAAAAATGATTTTCTGGGTGCTTACAAATTTTATTCTTATTTATTGCCAACCTGCATTTAAACAATTTTTTTTGCCTTTGTGACTAATTTCATCTCCCACTTTCTTTCTATATATATTTTTCTTTTTCTGTTTTTATAATCATTTCCATAAACTTACTTGTATTTTTATAGATCTCTTTCCAGAAAACAAATGGCATGCCTTTATTATCCTGTATCTGAATCAATATTTGTTAGATTCTCATGTATATACTGTGAAATACATTCTGATTTTTTTCTTGCCATTCAGACTGTACTTTGGTGTAGCAGCAACTGCCAAAGAAGAAAGCAGCATTGCTCTATTCTAAGAATTTTTTTCCCCTAATAATCTGCCTGGTTTACTATCTTATTTTAAGTTATTGCTTAGTGTAAGCAAACAATATGCAGCAATATATCTTTCCTTTCCTGATCTATCTACCTATGAAGTTTTGTTTTGTTTGTTTGTTTCCTTGTTAATAACTGCTACAGTGCTTGGCCTTAAGTTATCCTTTATACCAAATTAAATTCTGCTTTTGAGTTTCTGTTTTGAAGCCTCTCCCTTGTTTGTTTTATGGATCTCCACATTAGGAGAATCTTCTTTTTCTTCTGTGCTTTGCCATAATATTCTGAATACACACAAAATATTTAATGAAACATATCGTTTTCCTTGTATATCATGAGTCCTTTCTGGAAACTATTTAGAAAAGTGGTGTAGTTGGCAGGATGTTGATAAAGGAATTCCTACAGAGACAGCAATGTGTCCCCTCTGTAGATGAGGAAGATTGGGCCAGAGATAACTGATCAGATCCTGAAAAACTTTTGCAATGAATAGAGGAACCCATGGCAAATTTAAGGATGGGAAAGGGTATTTGTGCCATTCTAGGTGGTTGGCTAATTCAGGCACAAACAGAACATAAACCAAGTGAGAAACTGAAAATAGATCATCAGAGTAAGGACTCAGAAATTCAATGCTCACAGGATGAATTAGAGAAGGAAAAGAAACACAATTATTGGAAGAGCGAAGTGAAACAATGCTAATGCAGGCACCCCAGCCCCCTAAGGTACAACAAATCAGAAAGTGAATTACTAATACCGAGCCTGAGGATTGGGATGGGAATATATGGGGAGATTCAGATAAGGAGATAGAAGAAGAATCCTCAGAAGCAGTGGCTGTTCAGCTGCTAATGAGGACCAAAAAATATGAAGGGTCCCAAGGTGGGAATTCCCACACTACAATTTGGAGTGTTCCTTATTCAGGTTCAGAATTAGGAGAACTGCAGACTAAATTTTCAAGAAAACATGAGGAAACCAAAACTGTGTATTTGTGGAGAGTTTCTCTTTTCGGTGGTGGCAGAATACTGTTAGACAGAGAAGAATCATTAGATTTCTCGGGACCGGGAGTGTTTCTAGATGAGGGATTCCCAGATGATAATCAATCTATTACTCTTTGAGTTGCTTATTAGACAGGGGGAATAGACCGCAGAGAAAGGAGTGAGCCACTAATAACCAAAGTTAGGGGATTGTCTGTCTTATCAGAAGCAAAATGTAAAGCAAGATGTAAAAAGCATCTTGCATTCACGCAATGACGGAGGATGTTTTGATGGCTCCTGTAGACACAGTCCATCTAAGGCCCCTCATTAAGAATCTGCCTGACACTGAAAAGATATATATGCAAATTTGAAGGATAGAGTGTTCGGGCCTGAGGACATAATTATCATACTGCTCCCACGCCCGGTACATGTCCCTTCTTGGGCAGATCTGCTACATAACATGGTGATTCATGGGTGAGAAATGGGGTGGTCAGACCTTGAACCAGAAAAATTAGGGAGAGGTAGGAAGGTGTTTCACACAACAAAACTGGAGGGACAACCATACTCAAAACATGAAACGGTACTCTCTCGATGTCCACTGGGATCTATAAATCAAATTTACTACCCTCTGAGCAATAAGTGAAGTTGACAATCATTAGCTTTAGGAGTGCCCTGGTCTCTGTTGCATGGGAAATTCACTGGCTATATCAAGAAATTGGTTTAAATCCTGGAACATAAAATGACTGAACCTCCTACTTCCAGCAGGCAGCGCAAAAATTCCCTCTCTGCCTCCTCCTCCAACAGAGCAAACAACCATTTGCGTCTCTAAGGCAGGAGTTGAAGAGATCAAAAAACTAAACACTGTGGAATGGGACTTAGCCGCCCAACCCATGATAAATAATTTTTCAATGGCCCAAGAACAAAGAACCCTATATATCAATTTTTGTTGGTCCTAAAAAACTTATCCTGGAATTTTTGATTGATATTGGAGCACAGATTAGTGTCCTGAACAAATTTCAAACAGAATCCTTAGGAATTAAGCTCTCTCAAAAAGTTGCTGTGACTAGCAGAGTTACAAGTGCTAGAGAAAAACGCCCCCTTGCTAGGACACAACTATGGTTGCCCGGAGAAAAGAGGATGACAGCTGTGGATGTGGTACTAAGTTCACACCCATGGCACATTCTAGGGTATGATGTGCTTAGGGGAAAGGGATGGTGCCCGTCTGATGGTAGCAGCATCTTTCAAAAAGTAGCTTCAGGTCCTTCATGGCCCCTGCTTTTCTCATCTACCTCTTTTAAAGAAACAGAGCAACGTTACTCTCAGTGAGTAAAGGGACTCCTCTCCTTAGTATAGGCAGTGAAAGAGGCAGAAAAACTATGAATTGCACAGCATATTATTGTTCAGGGGCCTTTTACATTATTAAGCACTATCCTTAAAGGCACCCCCCCCTCCTGAAGGTGTCGCACAGAAGGGAACTAAAATGGTATGCCACTTGTTATCATTAAAAGAAGGACTAACTAAGAAATCCAAATTACAACAGCCAGTAAGTCCAGACATCACAACATTATGTCTCCCTTATAAATATTTACCTATCAAGGTACCCCCAGAATTCACTGTGACCTCTAAAAAGGACAGGGCATGGTTTCTGATGCCTCTGCTCGAAGAACAAGCACGAGGTGGCATTATAAATAGCTGCTCTGGAATCAAGTTCAGGACAGTCAATAACCACAGAAAGTGAGGGTAGCACCCAGGTGAGGGATCTCCAAGACCTGTTGTTAACTGTGGAAAATGGAGCTGAGGTAGTCTTATACCGATTCTTATGTAACATTTAAGGGAGCAACAGAATGGTTATGTCATTGAGGGGCAAAAAATTGGGAGGTAAAACAGTGTGGAGACTGGCAGAGACTTTGGGAAGTAAGAAGACACCTACCTTTAGAGACTGGATGGGTAAAGGCACAAGCAAAAGCTAGTGCACCAGTGACAAAGTGGAATCAGGAAGTTGATAGAATAGCACAAGTGCAAACAGCAGCTGCTGAAGGAGATGGAGTGACAAAGGCTAATCAAATGGTTGCAGGTAAAAAGGGGACACTCAGGGAAAAAGTGTCCTAAATGTCCTATATCATGAATGTATGGCACAGGGATGGCCTGTGTCAATAGCATTAATTAGCAAAATCATATCAGCTTGTCCTCAATGTCAACTCTGACTAAAGATGAATCATCCCACTCAAGCCCCCTCTCAGCACATTCAAAGAAATAAAGTCTTATGGAGTATATGGCAAATTGATTACAAAAGAACATTAAGATCCTCTAGTGGTGGAAAAATATATCCTGGCAGGCATAGAAGTAGTATCTAGATTAACCATGTCTACAGCAGTAAGCACAGCCACAGTGGAACCTCTGCAGGACTGGTTTAGTAGCCTCCCAGCACCAGTGCATACAAAGTGAAAATGGGAGTCGCTTCATTGTTACTGTGGTGCAAGATGGGGCTAAAGAGGAAGGAGTAAATGGATGTTTCATACTCCCCTTATCCCCAAGTTAATGATATAGTGGAAAGAGTTAACAGCATGATTAAAAAACATGCAAAAATGGCACAGTCCAACTGGCATCCCAAGCAGTCTACACAATAAATACCCGATGGGGAATCTATCTAAGTCCAAAATTATGAGCTTACTGTATTTATCAGAGCCCCCAAAGTCACAAAAATCACACACCTGTTCAAATGCAGATGGCACAACTAGTGATGGTAAAACTGCCCTTTATTGATGTTGTTCCTTTAATTTTGACTAAACCTTGAGGACTATGTGCCTGGGAAGCCAACGATACTAGTAGGAAAATGCAGTGCACAAGCAATTGTTGGATCATTCCAGGCTTTTGATTTCTAATTGAAAACCTGGACTGAGTATAATTGCCTATTTGTACTTGCAAAATCAGTAACAACCCAACATGTGCCGGTCAAAACAGAGACTGAGCAAATCTTCCCTTTGTTTTTCAGGATATCAATACCCCAGAAGGTTGGAAAATTGTACTGAAAATTGTGCGTATAGGAGAGCCAAGGACTTTCCTATACTGACCTCGAGCGTCCGCAAGGGTTGTTAGTTTTCTGCGTAGTGTGTCTTTTAATTGTAACTTAAATTGCTCTTGATTCAAGGACCTTCAGGACTTCATGGGTTTTACACAATTTGGCCCAGAATTTTCTTTCAGTTCAGTATCAAACGAGTCGGCATTGTGGTCTTGCCAAAATGTGTTAAATTGCTCCAATTTGGAACAGAACAATTGGGTAAGATACTATAGGTCAGTTTACATCTCCCTAAAAATAGGCCATCAAGTGTCATAATTACAGCATAAAATACAAATCAGTTGGTGTAAACTTTGTGAGTAGTGATTGCTGTATTGCCTCTGGTGATGCTCTGGCTGGTTTGATCTGGGCTTGCAATGATGGTAATATGCATGATTCATTATGGGCTGGATTACCTGAACCTCAATGTAACATGGTGTAAAATATTGCAGTTTGAAAGCCGTAGCGGGTGGGGGAGGTGGAGGAGATATCAAATCAATATCGGATTTACAGTCTGTGGACTGTAGGTCCGATTGCCTTCCTAGGAGCGAATCAAATTCCGAAATAGCATTATCAACTATATGCTCAACGCTGGCAGTATCAGATTCATGAACAGTCTGTCAACTGCAGGTCCAAACGCCTCCCCAAACAAGTAGTCAAGGTCACTAACAGCATGATTTATTCAAATGCAACATTTACAAAGCAGGTTTCAAATGTCAGTACAGGAAATTGGATTGAGTAAAGCTTGGATATTTTTTTAGCTAGCTCTAATGTACAAATGCGCAATCATCACTCACCCCAGAAGATGTGAGAGGACTCACACTCGAGTCTCCTCCTGACCTGAGGGGAGGAAAGGGGGTTCAGCCGTTGACTGACCCTAGAGTTATGATGGTTTCTTCCCCCCTCCTTTTTAGTCTCCTGAGTTCACCTTTTATACTTTTCTTCATATTCAGACTGTAGACATACTTATTATTGTTATTGATCGAAAAAGTGAAAAAGATTCTTGCTTTCATTTAAAGGTACAGAGGTACAGTCAATTGAAAATCTAGAGAGCAGGCTCAGTGAGGAGTGGTCGCACCTCGGAGGTGGGTAACTTTTGGGATGGAAGTGTTTTTTGACATTATAATGAGCTTATAATGAGCAAAGTTCAAGCAAAGTTCATCCAAAAAGAGTGATTTGCCACCTTTGCTGGTTCAGCACTGGACATGTTATCATATATCTCCCATTGGACAGCTACTGGTGCTGCTTATCAGTGGCCCAGCACAGGGAGTGTAACAGAGTTTGGCCACAGTGTTTTCATCCTGTTCCACCCTCCCTTACTCCTCTTCGCAGCTGCGAGGATTGTGGTGCCTAGGGAACCGTGGAGGAGTAGGGTCCCTGTGTACCAACCATCCTGGAAGTGGCAACTGTGTATCACCCCAATCAAGCTTCTGTAATGCCAAAACTTCTGTTAGGCCCTAGTTTTCTCTAAGTTGCCCCTTTCAGAAAGCAATTATTCCACACATGGACCTTCCAACGTTGGTGCCCCATATGGACTGCTCGCCAACCCCACTGGATGGCTTGAGCAAAACGAGGGAAAGCAGAACTATTGGGACATGTAGGGGAGTGACAGAACTCAGGAGCATTTATCGGCCTAGCCTGGGGAATGGAAGCATTTTTTGGATTTGGTGGTCCTACCATGTGAATGCAATTATGGTTAAGTAAGCTAGCCTATCAAGTGGAAAAAATAGCTAATGCCACAGATACTAGTCTATAGTTGCTCAATCATCAATTACAAGTTGTGTCAAAAACGGCTCTTCAGAACTGCATGGCACTGTACTTGATGCTGTTATACCAAAATGGACTTAGTGGCTTCCTAAACTTCTCCAGTGCTCACTGCTGCATTCATATCCCTAATGTCGCACAGGAGATAACATCCAGCTAAAGAAGATATGAAAGGTGGTGAAAGACACCCATGAACTCCTGGGAACACCCCATGAACACCTGGGAATCAATGAACACTATTTGGCTGGCGAGAGTGTTTATTTGGTTTGGATTTGGTGTCACTGGTTTAGTTTATTAGAATATGTGGTGATGTTCATTGTGATGATAATTATCGTAATATAGCAATATCCTGTGTGAAATCAGGTATAATGAAAGCTATTAACATAAAGATGATTCAATTCATTGCTTATGCTCCTTTGCAAGAGGCCACCCAATTGATGTCTCAGGTACTAGGACTAATTTGAGACTAAATTTCAATATGTAAAGGTAACTGGAGTCACGAGGTAGATACACGAAGTTTGTTACAATCATTACTTACTATTGTAATTGCAATAATTGTTGTATGTACTCTTATCAAATGAAAATGGTAAAACTATATCCCACCCCCTTGCCTTTTGTGACTCCTCTCTGATAACGTATCATTATGCAAACACTCACTAAATTGCCTCATGTTTTAGTCATGTTACAATATTACAAAATATTAATATTGTAATATTAATATTAGTAATAATATTAATAACATACCCTTACCTGATGGTTGACTCTAGTCATGGGGTTGATTATGTGGAAAAAATGATTGAAAAATGGGAAATCAGAGAAAAAAGTAGTGCCTAACAAGTTATGGCGTTACAGAGGTTTGCATGGGGTAAGGAGCAGTTACCACTTCCAGGATGGTTGGTATGTACATAATCTACTCTTCCACGATTCCTTTGGCAACAGAATCTGCCCTCCTAGCATATGTTAATAGGAGTAAGTGAAGAGTGAAGCAGAATGGAGACACCATAGCCAAATTGTTTTACTCCTTGCGGACATGGTGGCCTGGTCATACCACATAGCTGATTAGCTGTGTAGTACAATAAGATGTCTGGTGCTGGGCCAACAATGGTGGCCCAGTCCCTTCCAATGGACTTTGTCCAAACTTTTCCTCATTATAATCTCATTATAATCTCATTATAATACACAATCCCATCCCACTTCCAAGGAATGACCACTCCTCCCTGAGCATGGTGCCTTGATTTTTCAATTGACTCAGGAGACTTTTAGACCAATTAATAACAAAAGTATGACTAGAGTCACCCAAGCTCCACCTAAATGCAAAAAAAATATATATGAAAGGTGAACTGAAGAGGGAAGAAATTAGAGGAAAGACTCCATTGTAATTTCTGGAATCAGTCAACAAACAACCCCTTTCCTCCTGCCTCAAGTTTGAGAGGCCTCTCCCATCTTCTAGGGCGAGTGATGATTGTGTATTTGTACATTAGAAGCTCGCTAAGAATCCCACACTATAATAGAGAATTTCCTGTACTGACATTTGAAACCTGATTTATAAATGTTGCATTAGAATAAATCATGATATTTGTGAACTCGACTGCTTGCCTGGAAGGCGATCGGACCTACAGTCAACAGACTGTGCGTGAATCTGGTGCTGCTAGAGTCAGGCCTATAGCTACCACAGTATTTCATATCCCTATTAAGAGATAAGTCCAGCCACTTTCAGTCCCTTTAACCTCAGAGGATCGGCTGAAATGCAGAAGGATTCATCTCTTATTAAATTTGCCCCCCTTCAAACTGCAACAAAAGAATTCTGTATCCTGTGGTGATTAAAATGAATGTGACATATCACAGCTTTATCGATGATACATCATAAAAGAGTCAGTTCAGATTATCCTCTTACAAACTTTCAAACTAAAGAGGTCAATCAATACCTTTTGTCAGTTCTCCGTAATATTTTTAATAACTCTGCAAGTAGTTATGGCAGATATGATTTGAATTTCCTGTGTCAAACAATATCCTTTCCTGCCAGAAAGAAAATATTCTGACAGGGCTTTTCTAGGTCAATTAGGATTGCAAGTTTGTCTATTCTTTTCCCTTTCTAGTCAGTCAGAAATGCATCATGTTTATGTAAAAGGGTTTGCACACTTTCCCTTGTAAGTGGCAAGATCTTGCAGTTTTTTTTCTACCTGTAGGCTGGGTCTTCTGCTGCTGTAACTATCTACCTACTGAAGCTCTGTGAACAAGCCAGAAAGCAGTCTTGATGGGAAAGCATGAAGCTCACTCAGAACATCCTGCAGCAAAAAAAGCTGAACTCCTTGCCGGTGTTAACTACTTTGCTTTCAGCATCTAAATGAGCTGAAGTGTCCTTATCCTATACCCTGCAGTGCAGCCTAAACATAGGTATATCTATTGGCTGGAGAAAGTGTTCAGTATTTACTTTTCATTCCTTCTGAAAAGTCTACCTTATGAAATGTCTATTTAGTTCAGAGTCAAAGTCCTAATGTACACAATAATTGTACAGAAGATATATTCCTTTTAATAGTTTCTCTTTCACCAAATCACAAGATTGACTCCTTTGCTCTTTTGTATTTTATTTTTTTTTTCCTTTTCCTTAACCAGGTTAGAGACTCTTTCTTGTTCCTCTCATTTTCAATGTTTTTTCTAGTGGTATGCTCCAGCATACATGTGGTATGCTCCCAGCTTCACACATCCCAAAATCAGCTACAGCGTGTCTGTGTTCAGAAAACACCTGTCAAATTTAGCCTTTTAGGATTAGTCTGTATAAAGGTGAATATTTTGATATGGGCCACTCTTAAAAGAAAATTTCAGAGGAGATCAGATGTCTAACATAGTTGACGTATACCTACAAAGCCTACCTACGAGTTTTTTTGGGAGACAGACCATTCCTAATGATTCAGTGCATTACTAATCACCATTGAGTATTGTATATTTATTGCTTTTTCTGTTCAGAATGGCATATCCTGATAACTCTTTGAGCACCGCAAAGGGAAGGCATTCATACAGAATTAAGTGGTTCTTAGGAGAACAATCAGAAAGATTCCCGATTCAATCAAATCTGCTGCAAGAACCAGTTGTATTTACTGACTGCAGAGGAAACTTGCGTGCATTGAAGCTAGTTATGCCACCAAATGCAATGAGATGCATATAATTTCCCCTAAGAAATTCTCATACCAGCTGATTCATCTCAGATATACTGTTGAAATCACAACAGATAATCCCAGTCTGATAGGTACTTTCTAATAAATATACTCAGTATTGCTTTTAAGCTTTTCTATATGAAGTGTTATCTTCTTTTACTTCTAGACATGAGCATCTTGAATCATATCATAAAACATTCCTGAAACATTAGCAAAATCATACTTACAGTAAGTTTTGGCCAGTCTTGCATGTAAGATAATAAATGTAAGATCAAAACATCGAAGTTTTATAAATGTATCTGCTTCAAGAAAATAATATTGGGGAAAAAAAAATGTATTATATAGCCAGTGTCAGGTAAGACACTTGGGATATGCAACAGATTACTATGCTAACTCTCACTTTCCTCGCCTTTGATCTTTGTAGACTGCTGCACTTTTATTTTTATTTTTATTTTTATTTTTATTTTTATTTTTATTTTTATTTTTTATTTAACACATGTTTGCCCACATACTCTCCACAGAAACATTCTTTCATAGAATACACAAAACATGGGAGATAGAGGTTTGAATTTGCTCAGCCAGAAATGGGTGTTTAAACCAATATTTGGGAAAAAAGAACAAACAAACGTGCTACAATAGCTAGACTAAATAGCCATTGTAGGGATAGATCTCCCACCTAGCTTATTTAAACCAAGCTTCAGTACTTTATTATTTCTGCAGTTTACATATATCATGGCTGCCTAATGCAGGATTGATTAACATGACATGTCATTTCAAACAAGCCCATTCAGCCAGTACCCAATCTCTACACATCTTAATTTTTGCCTGAGTTCCACAATTACTGAAAGTCTACTTTTAAACCTGCTGAGTAGGACTTAAATTTTGACAGCTTCTTGGCACCTGTCTCCCAAATACGTCTAAGAATGATCTAGAAAAATACAGCATTCTAATAACTTGATCTGATTGATAGGTGTGTTCTGAAAACAACCAGCCATTCTGGGTTTCTGGTCCCCAAAAAGCAGTGGCAGCCAATGTTACAACAACAACAACAACAACAAATAAGGAAGTAGAAATAAGGGTGTTGCTTTTATTTATATATATATATATATATATATATATAGTCTAGATATATATATAGTCTTCAATCTATGTTTATCGACTAAGAACAGTTCCAACATCCAGATATTCAAATATTCTGACTGGCAGAATATTTTTATTTAGCACAATTAAGTTCTCCAGTCATTCAACCAGCCACTGACCCCTTTTTTCGGCCGTCAGGGAGTTGTATATATTGACATATTTTAGAAAAACTGTTCGTGCTTTTCATTCAGATATTCTCTCTTTTTGTTTTATAGAGTCTGCAAAAAGCAGTGAGTTGCCTAGAGATTTTATTTTGCACCCAGGGTTTTATTTGTAAATCCTCTGGATCAGATGTTTGCCATGGTTGTTCCATGGTCAAATAAAGTATTTCTGTAAGCTCTTCCTCCATCTCTTGGTCTTTAGCTTTAAATTTTGAATATTGAGAACCTCACAGTTATTTAGTATGTTTCTGATTGATCATGGCTGGTGACTGTATGCAACCTGTTTTCTTTATTTTCCTTTTTTTTTTTTCCTGAATTAAAGAAAAATGATGTCCAGTGTCTAAGTGTATAAGTTTTTCTTGGTGTTTCCTGTCCAACAGGGGTGTTTATTCACTCAAATAATGTCTTTAACTCTTTCTCTCTCTAAATATATATACATATTTAATATAGTCTATATACAGAGAGAATATACAATATATATGCTATAGAATATAAAATGTATAGAATGTGTAGAGATATATGCAATATATTCCACATATATATTCTATTTGTCTGTATAAAGAGAACATATAATATAGAGAGAACATATAGAGAGATTATACAGTGCAAATAAATACACACACACACACACATAATAGAATTAAAACTCTAAGACTAGGAGAAAAAAAAATCACTATCACCACTGTTTTGCCAGTTTCAGTACTTTTACTTTTGTACTTGCTCTAGGTGTCCCTGCATATGCAGGGGTGTTGGACTAGATAATCTCTAGAGGTTCCTTCCAACCTCAGCCATTTTGCAACTCTGTGATACTTTACAAAAATTGTTTAGAACAAATTGCTATACCAAAATGCCATAACATAACACCCTGTTAAAATACCTTGTGCTCTTTAAGATGAAGCGCATGACTTTGGTCTGAATATTAGTTTTAAGCCCCTCTAGTGCCTGAAATAAGCTATATTCTGTGAGGGCTTTGTACCGTGCCAAGGTAATAACTTCTGGGACTTTAGGAAGTGGATGGCATCTTTGCATAATGAAACATTTGCAGTAAGAGATCACAAGAGATATTTTGATAGGCTTCTGAAAATCCCATAGGGAGGCTATAAAGGCTTAAAATTGTTTCTGCAGATGACAGTGCCCACAGGTGGAAAAGTCACCTTCATCCAAACAGATCTTCTAGTCCAAGAAAGCTTCTTCAGTGAAGACACAAAGGAACCAATAGGTTTGTGTTGATTTTTGTGCAGAATATATATTTCTAGGGAAAATAGGCCATGTTTCTTCAATCTCTCCCATGTTACTCCTTCCTAAGTATATGAACAGGTGGAAAGAGAGATTTTTATAGGGATTAAATTACTAAATAATATTGTCTATGTTAATGCCCCCCTCTCCCCCAAACAGTAGTGATATTTGGAAAGAGGCAACTGGTAAGAAGATCTGATAAGTGTTTATTTTTAAAAAAGACTGATATGAAGGGAAAAATGAACAAATGAATAGTTATTCCTCACATTTTGCACTTGCACCTTGTACCATGGCTAGCCAACAAGTGATCTACTTCTGGTACAAAAAAGTTTTGATAGATGTTGGGAATTATTTTAAATATATTAAAACACTGGAGAATTTTGAGGCAAAAGAAGGAAGAGACAGGCACAGCTCTACTGCTGTTGTTATCTAGGCTAGTTCTGCTTTAAACCTTACTATAGTATATGTTTATATACATATGTTCTGCCTTTTTTATGTGAGAATTAAGAAGGCATATCTCAAAGGAAGATATTCGAAAGCATTGTTTATGATTTTTGTGCTTTATCTTAAAAAATCAATATAATACTAAATTATGAACGACTGATGCACTTTTCCAGACTGACTTTTTTTTTTTTTTTTTTTTTTTTTAATTTGGAAGGAGGCTCTGGCGACCCCTATCCAGACCATTATGCTTGTGTTTTTCTCTGCTAACGTTAACCTTAACCATAGTAAAATGCATACTCCCTTAAATACCACATAGGAGTAACATTAAATTTGATACATGCTTTGTGGCATATTTTGGTGCATATTTTGTCGACAGTTTTACATTGTCTGTAAACTGGGCCTATGATAAAATTAAAACATTGTTTATGTTCTATGATGCAGTATAAGTCCTGTACTGCTTACCTGTCATCTTTCCTTCCTAATGTTACTTACAAATGTATTGGAAGTTGAAACATAAGAGTAGATCATTTTAACTAAAACTTATAAACTTTTGTTAATGCAAAACCCTTGATTTTTCCTAGTATTGAAGAATTAATTATTTGGAAAAAGTGGAACTCAAGAACGAAAGGTTAGTAATTCACATACTGATATATGTAAAAGAATACATTTATTATCCGTGTTTTTCTTTCCTAAATAGAGAAAAAAGACATGTTTTTTTTACAGGCCTGATAATATATCTCTGTTGTATCTTTACTCAAAGTCCATGGATTAATAATCACTATGCCTTCAGTGTTGAGATCTAGAGCAAAATTAAGTCCTTAAAATGTCACTCGAGCATGAGTGTTCATGACTTTTTCCATTTACCATGAAATCAAGCTTTAATAATCTCTCTTTAAACTTTTTTTTTGAACTATAAACAGTTTTAGTTGAGTGTCCGTAATTATCACAGCTAAATAAACATTTGCTCATTTCTTGAAGAGAATCAACTTTTCAAAATTTTCATGTAAGGTTAATAATGGACTATAAAGCACATTGTTCTGTTCTTAAACAATTTGCACTAGCACAGCACATTTCAACACTCTCCTGCTAGCCCATTAAATCTTAGCATACAACAAATAAAAAATTGTACATTAATGCTTATTTTTGGTAGTGCGCAGAGGTAACAGCGAATCTATTACAGGAAGGATCCCACACATGACTTAATGCAGATTTCATTTCAGTCATTTAACCTACAAATTACAAAATTCAAATATAAACTTTTCTGGGTTTTCCCTCAGTTGGAATTCAATTATTGATGATATAAGCCTATGTGTTAAAATGTTTGACATATACACCGAAGGACTTACAGGACCTTATTCTGATAACACACATTCTTTCAGAAAAAGAAATACAGTGCTGAAATTCTAGCAAAAGACTCTCACTATTATTGCACAGGAGGACATAGTGAATATTAGTTATGCATTATTTATCATGACTTATTTATTCTGTGCCATTCAACAGATAAGCTTGTCATAAAGGAATGAAATTGCTCTTTTTAACTATCTTGAATAATATTTCTCAGCCTTCACACTCTTCAGTAGCTTTGTGAATTTCCTTGTTCCATTTCAAGTATATTCACTCTGTGCATTATCCTTTTTGTTTCTGCTCTCCTTTCCCAGATTAAATGTTTTTCTTTCTGTCAGCATCTTAATTTTTTGTGTTTATATCAATTAACTTTGATGTCATTTTCACTGCAGCATTTTCAAAACTTCATGCATGTATTATTAATGTTGTTTCATCAATGCTTTTGAGATGTCTCTCTATTTTTAAGTGTAAACAACAGGTAATGTAAGTTAAATTGTGCAGGAAGGATCAGTTAGAAGACAGAAATGAAAAGCTGATGTCTTTTGCTTCTGAGAGAATAAATGATTGCTGGAGAAGTAGATGCAGATTTATATACAAAAATAGAAGTGCTTGCTTTATCTTGACACTTAAGCAGTATCCAGTCAGAATATTTGTGAAAGGTGTTTCAATACCAATGGCAATTAGGTCTACTCAGATTGCTTTAACAAGTAAATCCAAGAATCCAAGGTAACCAGAAGCCTGCTTACCACCTGGTGTGTTCTGGCATCTAAGTACTGTGTCTACAGGAGGTCTGATGTGTGTTTTTAAGTATCATCAGATGCATTGTTTTTGCTTAAACTGCTATTCAAAAGAGGGGCAGCGAGTACTTCCTCGGCCAACAGCCACCCACTATTTTTGTCTATTGTTGGTTACTGGAAGCTGTATTTTTAATGGATTTGTCATGCAGCAGTCCAAACCAAGTGAGAGAGTAGTCTTACAATTAAGCAGTGTGAAAGTAGTCTTACAATTAAGCAGTGTGAATGATCAGGGGAACATTGTTGAACTTATTCCCTCAAGCTTTTTCATTTAGAAGTATAAACATCATGTATTCTGCATGGGCACGTGTATCTCTGTGCACTTCAGACTGTCTAGTTAGAGGAATATAAAAGTCTTATGTTATGAAAACCTGTTTTATTGCTTGGTATGCTCATTTATCCCTTGCTTTTGGACTTAGGCTTCTTCCATACCTGGTGCTACATTGAAGAGTTCCTCTACAGTGAGTAATAACTAATCAAAGAGAAGAACATGAACAAAACCTTTGTGTAAATACTATGGGATTGCAGTTTTAATCTCAAAAGTTTAACTTTGATTGTGGCTAATCATTTGTAAGAGATAAAGTCTTAAAAATGATGTTTATGGAGATTTAAATTTCATTAGTTTTCAGATTTGCAGGACAAACTTTCCTTAATAAGGGAGGTGCGTATAATACTTTTTTTGCCTTCTTCTTTATAAAGCAAATTTATTTACTGTTGCTTCTGGTACAAATGTAGGGGCTTATATTAAATTCCTGAGCTAGATCCCTCAGGAAGAACTTGGGTTAAATGAGAGATGTATAAACTGTCCATGCCTTTCCTGTGGATGAATTGGGAACAGGGTTGAACATGTTTTGTAAACACATAAAAATAGTATGTATCATTCCGGAGAGAACACGTTACTGCTTGAAAACTTTCCTGCATAGAATTTTAAAAAGAATCGTTCTGAGAAAAGAAAAGAGGAGGAAAGAAGAGAAGAGAAAAGAAGAGAAAAGAAGGGAAAGGGAAGGGAAGGGAAGGGGAAGGGAAGGCAAGGGAAGGGAAGGGAAGGGAAGGGAAGGGAAGGGAAGGGAAGGGAAGGGAAGGGAAGGGAAGGGAAGGGAAGGGAAGGGAAGGGAAGGGAAGGGAAGGGAAGGGAAGGGGAAGGAAAAGATAAGGGGAGGAGGGGAGGGGAGGGGAAGGGAAGGGAAGGGAAAATAAAAGAAAAAGAAAAAAGGAAAAAAAGGAAAAGGAAAGAAAAGGGAAGGGAAGGGAAGGGAAGGGAAGGGAAGGGAAGGGAAGGGAAGGGAAGGGAAGGGAAGGGAAGGGAAGGGAGGGGAAGGGAAGGCAAGGGAAGGGAAGGGAAGGGAAGGCAAGGGAAGGGAAGGGAAGGCAAGGCAAGGGAAGGGAAGGGAAGGGAAGGGAGGGGAAGGGAAGGGAGGGGAAGGGAAGGGAAGGCAAGGGAAGGGAAGGGAAGGGAGGGGAGGGGAAGGGAAGGGAAGGGAAGGGAAGGGAAGGGAAGGGAAGGGAAGGGAAGGGAAGGGAAGGAAGGGAAGGGAAGGGAAGGGAAGGAAGGGAAGGGAAGGAAGGGAAGGGAAGGGGAAGGAAAAGATAAGGGGAGGAGGGGAGGGGAGGGGAAGGGAAGGGAAGGGAAAATAAAAGAAAAAAAGGAAAAAAAGGAAAAGGAAAAGGAAAGAAAAGGGAAGGGAAGGGAAGGGAAGGGAAGGGAAGGGAAGGGAAGGGAAGGGAAGGAAAAGATAAGGGGAGGAGGGGAGGGGAGGGGAAGGGAAGGGAAGGGAAAATAAAAGAAAAAAAGGAAAAAAAGGAAAAGGAAAAGGAAAGAAAAGGGAAGGGAAGGGAAGGGAAGGGAAGGGAAGGGAAGGGAAGGGAAGGGAAGGGAAGGGAAGGGAAGGGAAGGGAAGGGAAGGGAAGGGAAGGGGAAGGAAAAGATAAGGGGAGGAGGGGAGGGGAGGGGAAGGGAAGGGAAGGGAAAATAAAAGAAAAAGAAAAAAGGAAAAAAAGGAAAAGGAAAAGGAAAGAAAAGGAAAGGAAAAGGAAGGGAAGGGAAGGGAAGGGAAGGGAAGGGAAGGGAAGGGAAGGGAAGGGAAGGGAAGGGAAGGGAAGGGAAGGGAAGGGAAGGGAAGGGAAGGGAGGGGAAGGGAGGGGAAGGGAAGGGAAGGGAGGGGAAGGGAGGGGAAGGGAAGGGAAAATAAAGAAAAATAAAAAAGGAAAAAAAGGAAAAGGAAAAGGAAAGGAAAGGAAAGGAAAGGAAAGGAAAGGAAAGGAAAGGAAAGGAAAGGAAAGGAAAGGAAAGGAAAGGAAAGGAAAGGAAAGGAAAGGAAAGGAAAGGAAAGGAAAGGAAAGGAAAGGAAAGGAAAGAAAAGGAAAAGAAAAGGAAAGAAAAAAGAAAAGAAAAGAAAAGAAAAGAAAAGAAAAGAAAAGAAAAGAAAAGAAAAGAAAAGAAAAGAAAAGAAAAGAAAAGAAAAGAAAAAGAAAAAAAGAAAAAATCCTTCTTTGCACACTCAAATTAGTAGTTTGCTTGTTACCTCATTTTATTCATTATAGGATCTAGTTTAGAGGAAATTACTGAAGATATCTACATGACTGCAGTGCAAGAAGGCTAATAACCACGAATACATTTATTTGGAAGTTATGTGAAAGCTCTGGTTAATCCTTTTCTGCTGGTCCTTCCCAAGTTTGCTGAGTATATTTATTTATTTTTTATTATTATTTATTTTTAATAAATAAATTTTAATCGTATACATATTTATATCATATGCTTCCTGAAATATACAAAGCCTTGGAAAAGGCTATATTCAAATTATTCCAATTTCTATTTTTTTTTTTTTAAAGAGTACAGACCTCTTCCTACTAATATGTATCCTCTTTTGAAATATGGAAGGCAGAAACTAGGAATCTCATGCTTAGCCTTTTCCAAAAAAGATGTAAACTTACTGCTTTGTGGTATTTCAGGAGGCATATGATATAAATATGTATACAATTGAAAAAAAATTTTGGACAAACTAAATACATTATCACTTTTGTAAGTGATAGCAGGCCACCAGAGAAGGGGAACAAAAAAATACCTTAGAAATTCACTATTGCCTTAGAAATTTCTGGGGCTCCCTCTTGCCATACTCTAAAGCATGCAATGTGTCCTAATCAAAACATTCATTTTGCTGCTAGACTTTGTATTTCCAGTGAAATTTGTATTCATTTAAGCTTTTTTCTGTACTTTTTATAAAATGAGAGATAAGTGATTCATAGTGATGAACGAACTGAGCAATCCCTACAATTATTGTACTATGGCTGCTATGGAAGAACCTCTTAATGAGAAATCCTTATCAGTTCCCGGTGAAGGGAAAGCAGACTTCATGGGCTAAGGTGCAGGGAATATACAGGGCTATGAAAACACCACATATCAAAGAACACTGCAAGAAAGCATATAATTTGCTGTAGATCCAGGGAAAGATTTCTTCCATCACCATTTCCTGCTCTGGTAAATTCCCTGAAGCAAAGGAAGAATCAAGGACAAATTGTTAGCATTCAAAATCTTATTTCTGCTCTGTCCAGGACTCAGAGCAAAGTAATGCCTGAGTATTGGAAGTATACCCTTGCAGTACAAATTCACATAATTCAGGAATTTAGAATGAAACATGACAGGAAAATATAATAAATAAATAAATAATAAACTAGAGCTATGTCCAAAGCCATTCTGTACCAGTGCAGGCAACCATGATGAGATTATGTGTTCCAATATGTGTTTTATTTTCTGGATAAAATCTTAAAATTGGAGTCTCACTAAACTGAAGTTGTTTCAATGAAGAGAAAATTGTAGAGGAGTTAAATGTGCTGTAACATTCTATATATCTAACTAAGTGTGTGCTATACTAAACTGAAGCAGTTTTGGAAATCTCCAAATCAATAAACGACACAATAAATATGCTGCAAGTGTAGTAAAGGAGCACTTCTAACAGATATAAAATTGCATTAAAAACAAGCGAAAAATATGATAGGAAATTTTGAACAAAATAAAAGGAAGTTCTAGGCCTTAGTAAATAGAGAAGATAGATAGATTATTGGAAATTCTACTGCAGAATGCTATCCATGATGGAAAGAAAAAATAATATGTATCTCTGTTTCTTTCTTTTATTCTATGAGTTATTAAAATCAGTTTTGATTTGCATTTTACAGTTAGATATCAGAAGTAAGTAGGTGTCCTTGGGGAAAACAAAACAAAGCAACACTCTTTTATCATCAGGAGAATATGAATTTTTGTGTGTGCGAAAAAAAAAACATTTTACCATCAACCAATAATCCTTAACTCCTTTAGTTTTCTGAAAAGTACTAAGCTTTATAACAGATCAACAAATACTTTTGAAGTAAGGTTGCATATCAGTTTGAACATATTGCTTGTAGTAATACAAATAATTTTCCAATGAATTTATGTTATATGCTTCTTTAAAATGTGATTAGTTAACGAAAATATACTTCAGGGAAAGTAATTTATTGATCTTCATTTATTACTGCTACCACCTCCCACCCCCCAACATGCTGTTTTATTATTTTGCTTTACTACAAGTTTCAAAATATGCTAAAGGAATTTCACCCTATCATAAAATTATTATTGGTACCTTTGTACAAAGTTTTTTTTTCCATCTATTTATTATTCTCAGATTTTAAGAATTCCAGGGTACTGATGTGTTTTATTTAATTCCATACCTTATCTGCAAGATAGCAATACTTTATAATAATAGTAAAACAAACAAACTAAAACAATATAAAACAAACACTTCTATAGTATGAGTAAATGCTTGCAAGTCTGGCCAGGATTGAGAGAATTTACATGCACAGATATAAAACATTCTTATATTCAAATGGAAAACTTAATGCCAACATTTTTGTTCTATATGCTCCAGACTCATTATTTTTTTAATTCATCGTTCTTAACTACCAGAATGAAATATTGGCTTCAAAGTCCATCCTAGGGCAACAGGAAGTTTCTATGATTTTTTTTTCTTTTTCTAATACATAAAGCTAATCCTTGATATATGTGAATCAATTATAAAAAAGCACAGATTTGAACCTAATTGAATAGATAAGTAAATTCTGCAAGTTAAAATAAAAATTGCAAGAAATCTTTTAGACAAACTTATGGTTACTTTTATTATAATGGTTTTTCTTATAACTTTGAGAAAAGACATTCGCCATGGCTTCACTCATGTTATCCATTCCAGTTAAAATTCACAGATCAATTACAAGGGCTGCTAGCAAGAAGGGTAATATTTTCTTTAAAGTATCCTTAATGCTTAAGGTATTTTTCTGGACTGGCCTAATTTACGTAAGAGACAAACTTATGTCAAACTTATGACAACTGTATGAAGGCTCCCATAGATAGAAAATATTTAAAAATTGTGCATTTGGTTTATTGCATTTATGTTTGTTATGTTTTGCATATTATTTATGTAGCTAAGTAGTTTTAAAATTTGACACCAGGAATGCTCTATCCGACTGCCTTTCAAAGAGACCTAATTACCTCATGACAAGGTCTATGAAAAACTTAGGATACTTCAAGTTAGGCTGTACATCCTCAAATCTTACATCATACCACATGTGGGAAGATTGAGTGGGAGACAGCTCAAAGATTAACTTCAATCTCAGCAAGCTAACTTCTTTCTATAATCCAAAAGCCAAATGATCCTTTTTGGATCATTTATACTGGGTAATTTGGCATCTTGACTGGATCACTGTGGAGGACAGGGACATGGGGGTGTCCTTGACCGTCCTTGACCGGGCAAGGCCGAGACGAGAGGGAGGGGCTGGCCCGTTGAGGCTCGCAGCCTTGAGGTAGCATTGCCGCCTCGAGATGTCAGTGTGGTTGTTACAGTTGGGCCCTTGGATACAGATGAGCAACCTATGAAATGTTAGCGCGTCAATGCATGTAACCAATCACTGATGCTCTGCCAGAACGTTGCCATTGGAGTTGCCTATGTATTGTGGTGCGTAACGCGGAATAAACGAAGTCAGTTCCAGCTTCTATGAAGTTGTTGTCTGGCATTCCTGACCTGCTCCAAGTTGCAACAAGTGGCGTCCGAACAGGGACCACAGGGACAACCCAATTGGGACAAGTACAGGGACCTGGCACAAAGGTACGGGATTCCGGAAGTGACGCGGGGACCTGACACAACGGTGCAGGTAGGCGTCGGACCTGGCACAACGGTGCAGGTATTTGGGGGACCCGAGAGAGACATACGAGTGCAGCCGAGTGATCTGACCAAGAAGGGGACCGGAGCGGGTAAGCCGGCCGTGATTGAGCCGGGACGAAAAGTTGACGTCGGGGGGCAAGAAGCTGAAACCCAGGACGGAAAGTCGACGTCGGGGGGCAAGAAGCTGGGACCCGGGAAAGTCGGCGTTGGTGGGCGAGAAGCTGGGACCCAGGTTGCACGTGCAAGAATAGAGTGAGAAGCTGAGGTACAGCTGCTGCAGGCGAAAAGAGAAGCAGCAGTGAGTACGAAAATGGAGCGAGAAGCTGCTGTGCAGCTGCTGCTGGACTTATTAGCAAAAAGGGAGGCAGCAGTGAGCACGAAGAAGCTGCATGAGCTGATTAAGTGGGCGAGAGAGAAGGGCCACTTAAAAGAGCCGCAGCTTGTTTTCAGCGTGACAGAGTGGCATGAGATAGGGAACTCACTATGGGAAGCCACTCTGGAGGGCAGCAAAACTGCCAAAGAGTTGGGTGATACCTGGTGTGAAGTGACGAATCAACTAAAGGCCATGCAAGCTGAAAAGAAAATGGTAGCCGCAGCGACGCAGATGCTGCAAGGGGAAGATCCAGCAGCTACCCATAACGCTGCGCCGCGAGGTGCTCCCGGGCGGGGAGCAGTGGGTACCCCGTGTAAGATTTAACCCAGGTACAACACACTGTACTGCAAAACCGTGCCGCTATTGATTTCCTGCTTCTTGCTCACGGACATGGGTGTCAGGACTTCGACGGAATGTGCTGCATGGACCTGCAAGATTGCTCAGCGGCCGTACATCGACAACTCCACGACTTGATCAAACATACGGAGAAAGTAACAAAAGATGTTGGGTTTTTCGGACTTGATGGGTTAACTGAATTGTTTGGAATCGAGGGATGGATAAAATCCCTGGTGAAATCGCTATTAATGTTGTTACTATGGGGACTGTTGCTTGTAGTTGGTTTAATGATTGCTTGGACCTGTTTGCGTGCTTTAATATCACGTTTGTTAACTGCCTTTTCACGTAATCTGAATCTGACACCTCAAGGTTGACTTGCTTCTCGGGGACATTTAATCTAAAGAAAAAGGGGGAAATGTGGAGGACAGGGACATGGGGGTGTCCTTGACCAGTCCTTGGGTGGGCGAAGTTGGCGGGAAATGAGAAAGTTGCTTATTATAAAAGACAACTTTGAGGAAGTACAGCTGCCTTGAGATGTCAGTGGGGCCATTGCAGTTAGGCGCTTGAATACAGCTTAGCAACCTATGATATGTTAGCACGTTAATGCTTGTAACCAATTACTGATGCTCTACTGAGATGTTGCTATGCAAATTGCTATATATTGTGATACGTAATGCGAAATAAACCAAGTCAGTTCCAGCTTCTATGAAGTTGATGTCTGGCATTCCTGACCCGCTCCAAGCTGCAACAGATCACCTTTAGAAAGGTGTCTCCTTATAAACTGCTTATAAAGGGGTTAGTGTGCAAAGGCTCGCTTATGAACAGTCTCTATTTACCTCCCTTTGTACATGTGTTCCCATGTTACACACACACACATGCACCCTCCTCTTGGAAGCTCTCTAATGATCTAAA
The DNA here is from genome assembly GCF_059628265.1 of Tinamus guttatus. Taxonomy (NCBI): domain Eukaryota; kingdom Metazoa; phylum Chordata; class Aves; order Tinamiformes; family Tinamidae; genus Tinamus; species Tinamus guttatus. The sequence goes on from NW_028288935.1 coordinate 78,967, forward strand.
ATATACTGCTATATTTGCAGTTTCATTTTTGATGAGCGGAAATGATCCAAAAATAAACTTCTAGAAGACACCTTCCCTCTCTCTAACTCTTTAAGTTAGCTCAGGCAATATAAGTACAGGAGTGCTTACTGCTGGATTAAAATAGAAACTAACATAGAGGTGTCAAGATGTCCAAGATGGAGCTAACCATCATTTGACACAATCAAAGGTAGTTTTCCTGATGTTTCCCTCCCACCCTCAGAAAACAAAAGAAAACAAAACTTCAAAAGATAAAGGAAATCTAAATATTTCAAGAATTAACTGGCAGCTTCACAAGGGATTTTGTTTGTTTGTTTATGATTGCAACATTATTATGCAAAACTGTTCTGACAGTAATGTTCTAATTGTCTGTGCTCACCTTCACCATTTACATTATAAGACAGTAATATTTGCAAAACATTCTTTTTACTTTGAATTTTTTATAAATAAAAGTGCCTAAATGAGTATTGATAATTTTTATTATTTATCTACTAGATGTGCACTATCAGGCTGGACAGAATAATTTTTTAAACTAAAACTGAGATTAGATTCAGTGCCACATGGCAATAAATTTGTAGGAATTTCTGATTGCTTTCTACTGGAGTGTATCCAGCAAAATAAAGTAAGCCTCAGCATACACAATTTTCAGAGGATCAGGAAAACAGGAATCAATATCTGGATTAATATCTTCTGATTCGGGTTCATTTTTTGTGCTTTTTTTAAACTTTATTTTTAAGCAGAAACTCAGAGGCTATGGAATGAATATAATGAAAAATATTAGAAAAATTACAAAGATACTCAAGTTGTAGTTAAATGTTAATTATATAAATAAATTAGGAAGAATAAGTAGGTTTGAAAGTAATATATACAAACTGAAGATATGCCTTCTGTTTGAATACTTGATTATCCCAATTTGTATAGGAGAATACTAATACAAGAGAAAAAATATTCCAAAGGAAATTTTTTTAAAAAAGCTAATTGAGGTTGATTAATGTTTTGACAATGATGTACATAGATCAACATTTCACCTTGAATTGTAGGCCACAATTAGTCTGTAGTCTTCTGTGGACTAGCAGAATTATTGAATTTCTGTAAAACAAAACTAATTAAGTGCTTAGGACAGTTTTCACCTACCCTCAAAAGACTTTAATGTAATATTTCTTAACACAAACAACTAATTTATGGAAAGCTCTTAATGTATAAAGCAGCAGGCAACAACTTCTGTGATATTTTTAAGGGTTTTTTTTTTCACTCCAGCTTTAGAGTACATTCAGTTGACATTTGTGTGACTGAATGGGATCAGAAATCTTAGTAATGTGATATGACAGAGGTGCAAAAAGGCAAGAAAGAACTTGAAGAATATAGGAGGGCAACAGACTGAAAAAAAATGTTCATGTCTCCCTACATAGATGTTGATTCCCCCTTGTCATTCCCATTATATCCCATTATATCCATGTATCTATAGTTAATGAAGTAGCAGCTCTCAGTCTCTCAATGCATTAATATCATTCCAGTTCATAGCAATAGTCATCAGCTGCAAACATGAAACATCAGTGTAGCCATGTTACCTAGCAGGTAGCACCTACAATGCCTCGTTTATGGAGAAAGAAACTCTTGCCGTGAATATAAAAATCCAACATTTTTTGAATAAAATATTATTATTTTTGCAACACTCATAAAATCTGTTGTTAATGCTAGTATAATATCAATTATAAAGTAGCTTACGGCTAAACAAATTATGAATTTGAGCTGCTCAGGCACACAGGAAAATAATAGCCGTGCATAGAACCAAGCCATATAAATCATCTGACTGAGATTGGAGCTCTGTGTATTCTTATATTCCTAAGAATTTGCCTTAAAATTTCTATCCACGTGTAGAAGCATATTGTAAAGTCCAAACTGCACTTGGTAAGAAGTTTTTGTTAAGTAGGTCTTGGTCAGGTGAATCATAAACATGTTTCTTGACTAACAGAGACTGAATAGTAGGATCTTTATGTTCTTTTTATATGGTATTCAGCAGATTACAAGCCATGGTAGGTTTCTAAACATGTATGCATAGTATAAATAATGCAGATAAAAAAAAAAAAGGCTCCTGTAAAACCAGAAATTTCATCTGTTGATTAATTATATACTATATTATAATAATACCCTAACTTTGAAGTTCTCTCTTCTAGTAAAGTCCTACTTGTTTTATTCCTACAGTGCTACATAGCTGGACACATTTTGCTCTTTTAGTTTTTATAGTAAAACAGACTATATAGAATAAATGAATCTTTCTCAGTGTCATAAATTATCTACTATCATTACAATTGTGTCAGTATTTTTGAATTACTTTTAACTTGGTCTTCCCGTAAGTATAACACAATATATACACTGTCTAATGCATATTCCTGGAAGAAGTTCTGCTGATCACTGAATATTTGCTGCCATCTTCAGAAAAAATATGAGAAATGTTTCTGTAAAAATAACATCTTGGTGAATGTTTTATCCTAAAAAAACTTGCTTATTATTACTGAATAAGTCTTAAATGCTAGCCATTTAAATTGTCTAGAACTAGTGTCTGTTAGAATAAATTCCTGGGAAAACAGAAAAGCATTAAGAACACTCATTTTCTTGTTGATTTTTTTTCTAGAAATATTTATTGAATAGATTCCTATTACTGTTTATTTCTTTTTTTTAAAAAAATGTTTAAATGAAGTTTAGAGGTTTCTGGTATCAGAACTTGTACACGCTGAAGTTCAAACTTAACTTTTTCTGGACCCAAATTCTTATACTCCACCTAGCAAATTCTAACAACATAGTTTGCTCGCCATTTCTCATTGCAAAAGATCAGTCTCACAATCATTGCATTTTTTTAGCAGGAAAGGACTATTGTTTTTTTCTTCTTCAACTATGAATTTAAGACGTAGTGAATTTGTTCGTATCTAATTCATCTATTTGACTATCTTGTCTTTTATTCCAAATCCTTTTTGATAGAAATTTTCACATGCATACTATATGTGCGTTTTTCCATTTATACAAAACCAGAAGGCAATGAATAGGAATCTACAGATACTAGTGCAACAAAGTAATATAATTTCATGAAGAATGGGTCACAGGAAAAGTGACTGCTACACAGGAGCACTGTATAAAAATGCTTATATAGATGAGCAAAGATCGACAAAAGTGTAAAAATAGTTCCATTCAAACTTGTTTGACTAATTATGCAAAAGATACTCTTACATGTTTTTTTCAGGGTTGTGATCAGTAGTGCAGAGTCTAGTTGGAGGCCTGTAGTTATTGGTGTCCCACAGGGGTCAGTCCTCGGTCCAGTCCTGTTCAATTTATTCATCAGTGACCGAGATGAAGGACAGAGTGTCCCCTGAACAAGTTTCCTGATGATACAAAACCGGGAGGAGTAGCTGATACCCCACAGGGCTGCGCTGCCATCCAGAGAGACCTGGACAGACTGGACAACTGGGTGGTGAAAAATCTTATGAAATTCAACAAGGCCAAGTGCAAGGTCCTGCATCTGGAGAGGAATAACCCCAGACACCCGTACAGGCTGGGGACTGACCTTCTGAAGAGCAACTCTGCAGAGAAGGACCTGGGCGTCATGGTGGGCGACAAGTTGACCATGAGGCAGCAGTGTGCCCTCATGGCCAAGAAGGCCAATGGGATCCTGGGGTGCATTATAAGAGCGTCTCCAGCAGGTGGAGGGAGGTGATCCTGCCCCTCTACTCAGCCCTGGTGAGGCCACATCTGGAGTATTGTGTCCAGTTCTGGGCTCCACAGTACAAGAGGGATGTGGAGCTGCTGGAGAGAGTCCAGCACAGAGCTACAAGGATGATGAGGGGCCTGGAACATCTGCCCTATGAGGAGAGGCTGAGGGAGCTGGGCCTGTTCAGCCTGAAAGAAAAGTGTCTATCAATACTTTAAGGGAGGAAGTACAGAGGATGGGAACAGACTCTTTTCAGTGATGGTCAGCAATAGGACTAGAGGAAACAGCCACAAACTGAAGCACCAGAAGTTCCACAGGAACTTAAGGAAAAAAATCTTAACAGTGAGGGTGACAGAACACCGGAACAGGTTGCCAAGAGAGGTTGTGGAATCTCCTTCTCTGGAGATCTTCAAAACCCGCTTGGACGCAGTCCTGTGCCACGTGCTCTAAGTGACCCTGCGTGTGCAGGGGGGTTGGACTAGATGACCTCTAGAGGTCCCTCCCAACTTTAACGATTCTAGGATTCTATGTTTTCCTTGACTCAGATTCCTAGTCCACCTAAGTGTGGTTAGGATTAAAGAAAAAAAAAAAAAAAAAGTTTTCATCCTATATCTTTGCAAACGACCACCAAGATATCCTATGTTATCAAGAAGTAGTATACAATGAAAATATATTTCAAAGAAACTTTTATCCTACTTATTCATTGTCATTTTTACTGAAGTTGATTGATTATTTTATATTTCTTTCAATATAATTTTATGTAGTATGCACTCCACTTTCCGTATTAACAAATCATTATTAGTTATGACAAGGTTTTAGGTCATATTGATCAAAATTCTCTATTTCATACAGATTCTACTCTGTACTTGTCATAGTGATAAGTGTTTTCTAGCAATACAATAAATCAAATAGGTGATATATCTCATGCATGATTCATTTTTTTTTTTTTATTTTCCAAAAGGGGGTCAAGATATGGAGTGGGTTTTTTTGTTTGTTTGTTTGTTTTGTTTTGTTTTGTTTTGTTTTAAGGCAAGGAACAGTGTACTTTTTCTTCAGTGTGCAGGTTTTTATCTATTTATGTTGAGGAGATGGAACTTTATGGTGATGATGAGGTTCCTGATGATTACTGTATTGTTTTTCATTCTTGAAAGTGATCATTGAAAACTGGATTTCCTCATTATTTCCATTCATAATAGTATTTTGTGATTCTTTAAATTTTTGTTTTTGTTTTTTTTGTGTTTGCAAATTGTGAAGTTCATGAAGCAGACTACGAATTTCTACAGACTGAAGCAGACTACAAATAAGAGTCAATTCAACAACACAGAATTAAATTTAGCTCTCTCTATATCTGCAAATAAATATGTTTTCTAGAATAACTCTGTTTTATGCTGCTGTTTCCTGGATCTTCATCTGACAAATCATGTTATAATGTTATTGATCATTCATTCATTGGATAAGGATTTGTTTCCTCAAAAGACTTAAAAAATCTTCAGATCAAATGACATTCAAAGGTTGATTTGTCCTATCTCTAAAAATAACGTTACAATGACAGATTTTTTAAGTCTAACGTGGTATGTAGGACTAGATCTAATGATAGGGATTCAAGCATAAAGAAAAATTGGCCCTTACATTTTTAATAGCAATATTAATAATACTGTATAAATGACTGATTTAAGATGTAGGGGAAAAAAAATGATAGAGGGTTCAGGATGGCTATGTGACCTGGCATTGGGCTACTAGGAAGCAGCAAGATGAGAAAGGACTGGAAAATCTGTACTTGGACCTTGTCTCTTCACTGGGCAGCCATGTTTAATCTGCAGCACTTCCAGAGGGTCTTTGTCTGAACTGCTTGTGACATTTTTTACATCACCTTGCCTTGTTGACTTACCTTACCATTTGATTTGGAGATTTTTAATAAATTTGTGGCAGAAAATCCTGATTACAAAAATTCTATTCAAAATATAAGGATTTTTTATATATTTGATGTAATTTTCTTAATTTTTACAACTTTGAACTACAGACTATTGTACTATATCCACTTTTGTATATATGCTGAAATGAATCTCAGCAACTGGCATACCTCAACGAGTTTCTTACATATGTCTCTGCGGTGACTTAGGATTTTGCTTACAAGGAAGTGAGAGTGGCAAATAGTTGCTAAGATGCATTGTATGCTTTAGAGAGAAACACAACTGGAAGTTTATTATATTTGTTGTCAAAATATGCACAGATTGAATGTGTGTAGTGGTCACCTGTCCAAGATGATGTGTTTTAGTGTTTCAAAATGTCAAACCTAGTTGTACAACAGAGTACTACAGAGGAATGTAAGACTTAACAAATCTCATTATGCTTTATTGAGAAGAATGTTCCTTTTCTTTCATGAGTATTTTTTTGTGATTGAAATAGTAGAATATCCTGATAATTGTCTAACTCCAAAACTTCTTTGATTAACTCTTTTTTTTTTTCTTTAATCAGTAATGAAACCTTGGAAAGCAATTGGAAATATATGTATCATGGATATTTTATACTGCTGGACTGAGTAGCAAGAATGAATTGCTAAAAAAGGTTGTTACTCAAAACCTAGCTTTCTTTTTGTTCAGTATAATTTCGGGGCAACTCTCGTCTCTGTTAAACTGACATAGACAAATAGTAAAAATTCTTAAGTCAGTACAATTCTGCATAAAGCCAGCAGGCGCCTGAGAGTGTCTGGTCATGTCTTCAAGTAGATTGTATATCTAAATCATTTCAGGCCATTTACTTTGAAAGTCCTCTGGCCACAGTATACTATTTGGAACTAGAGCTGAGAATGTATAAAGGAGACTGATACCTCTCTTTTTCAGTCCTTTGCCCTTCCTCTCACCCTCTAACACCCCTCAGAAAAGAGTATGCCAAAGCATAGCTATCACATAAAAAATATGGCTGATTTGACATGCTGCACTTTTGTACAGCACCACTTGATTACTCAGTTGAATGCCAATGTCTCTGAAGGATGAGATGCTTATTATTAAGCAAGATTTGTATTTGTATATTAAAGTTGAAACTCTGTTTAGGTGGGTGGCTCATTCCTTTCAATTAATTCAGCTGCAGTGTGTATGTCTTGCTTTCTGTCATCTGCAATACAATAACAGTGACTTCCTAGCACATGCTGGCACATAGCCAGGGGAGACAGAGTAACCCCAGTGTCTCTGTGTGCTTTCACTGCCACTTCAATGGGCTATTGCTGTCAGCAGCAAAAGTACAATAAATTGAAGTTCTTTTTTCCTGTAGAAATCCTATGATAGAATTAAGGAGTACTTTAATATTTTACAAGAGACTGAGACCATCTGTTAGGATCCAGCTGGATGGCTCTTGGTCTAATGGAGTGGAAATGCATCTTGCGACTCTCTATTTGGGTGTTTTTTTCAGCTGTCTGTCCCATTGTTAATCTTTCAGCGATCACATTCTGTGTCACTGAACGGTCAGAGCAATTTCCGCTTTCAGGTCAAAGCGTAGGGGTTATGCTTTTAATTTATTTAATTAATTACCGACTCGTTCAGTTAAAGTCAATTCCTGTTAAGCCCTACACAGAGAGGAAAAGAAGAGGAAGGTTGGAATGGGGAACTTTTTTCTATCTGAAAAGGACAAATTTAGGACAAGGAAGCCATACAGCTGAGAGCAAAAGAAGGGTCAGGAGGCATTCAATGTTAATCTTCACAGGATATTTCCTTTGAAGGCCATTTTGCCGTGGCTAATTAACAAGCGCTCAAGTCAAGATGTAAAAGAGATATTGCAATGCCCATCAATCTCAGACATAGGCTTCATATCCCTCACTTGCCTCCTCCCTGAAGTTCTGACGCTGGAGAATTCAAAATACTATGGAATATGTGTCTACCACTGGGTAAATGGGGTTCCTATCTTCCTGGATTATTATTTACCTTATAATTTGATGCAGGGAGTGACTGAATGAAGCTCCACTTTGGACTGACCTCCTTGATATATTTGATTATGATTTCTTCCAACTTTATAGCCTCTGACCTTTAATCCCACTTGTACTTTGCAATATTCCAGCAGCTATTCCAGGTTTAGATCTCTAAATCTTTGGAGGTTTTAGGGTCAAAAAAAAAAGAAAATCTCCTGCGAATTAGAAATTTTTACAAAAATATCCAACTTAATCAGTATTGTGTCCAGTTCTGGGCTCCACAGTACAAGACAGATGTGGAGCTGCTGGAGAGAGTCCAGCGCAGGGCTACAAGGATGATCAGGGGCCTGGAACATCTGCCCTACAAGGAGAGGCTGAGGGAGCTGGGCCTGTTCAGCCTGGAGAAGAGAAGGCTGAGAGGGGATCTAATCAGTGTATACAAGTATCTCGAGGGAGGGAGTGAGGAGGATGGTGCTGGTCTCTTTTCAGTGGTGGCCACTGACAGAACTAGAGGTAATGGCCACAAACTGAAGCATCAAAAGTTCCACAGGAACTTAAGGAAAATTTTTTTAACAGTGAGGGTGACAGAGCACTGGAACAGGCTGCCCAGAGAGGTTGTGGAGTGTCCTTCTCTGGAGATCTTCAAAACCTGCTTAGACGCAGTCCTGTGCCACGTGCTTTAGGTGACCCTGCGTGTGCAGGGGGGTTGGACTAGATGACCTCTAGAGGTCCCTTCCAACCCTAAGCATTCTATAATTCTATGATTCTATGATTCTACATGATGAGCAATTGGTAAAGAATATTTTTGGCTTCTTGAATATTTAAGAATTTAAGAATTTTTGAATGTTTAAGAATATTTGAAAAATATTTAAGAATATTTTTGACCAGAATATTTCTAGCTTCTTTTGACAGAAGTTGGTTCAAAGTAAATTGTGTTGCTCTAATTAGAATTGTATCAGCCAGTAGGCTGTGTGATAGTCCAGCAAATGAGTGGGCAATAGTATGTTTGGCATACTTAGAAGTCAGCCACACAGCAAGAAGTCAGATTGGGTCAGGAAACTACATAACTGCATTATGGCAGAGTTGACACCAAGTGATTAAACTCAGATTGGTCAAGGTCTGTAAAAATAAAATGTGGTTACATCACTTTCTGACACAAAATGTCTTACTTTCAGGCTTTCCCAAGAAAGACAAATACATGAATAACCACATTACTGCTTGCAGATGTAACTGGCCCTCATTTGCCTTCACCTCAGAGCTGCTGTCTCTGAAGGCCATGATATGCTGACTTTACTGTTTGCCTTAAAAAAAAAAAAAAAAAAAAAAAAAAAAAACATAAAATAATCTTTTCTAGCACTGAAATATAGGAGATTAGCAAAGCCTAGACTAGTTAAATTGCATTCTTGGGATGCATTGTGTCACACGCCAAAAGCAATTGTAAAGATGTGTGGGCGTATGTGTGGTGGCCTGAGATGTGTGAAATGGGTATTTAGCCCTTTTGGACTAAATGCATTTTCCAGTAATTGCAGGAGAAGGACTCTTTCCTTCATCAGTCTGTCTTCCTACATTCCTCCACTGTGACAGAAGGGGCTGTGAAGACTGAGATCTTTACCTCAGTGAGTAACCTTTGCAATCATATAGGCAATGTGCATATGCTTATCTGTATTCCAAGAAATGGACTAAATGCACTTTTAATAAATGTGTAATTTCCAGAAACAGGTTGTGCTTCATATGAATTTTGTAAGAGGCTTCTCCTCACTCTCTGACCTTGATCACAATGGTATTAGATAATAAAGGCAGAAAGGAATGACATGGATGAAATCCAGTTTCACTTATTTCCGCTAATTTGTTCTCTCAGCGAATGGCCTACTTAGAGGAAACTGTTTAAGATAAGGAGTTAATAGCTTTTTTGCAAAATTCGATGTTGTCTAGACCCAACAGTATTTTCTTTTTTCTTTTTATATGTTCACTGCATAGATTTGCAAACATATTTTTATATGTTCAAGAATGAAAAGAGCAGACAAATATTTAAGAGAGGGCTACATATGTACAGTGCCTATAATGTTTTAGTGATGTACTCTGTGATTAATACTTGCTTCTAGAGCAAGTAGGTGCAAAGTAGTTTGTGTCAATCCTGCTCATGGCTCAGTTGTTTCAGAGCGCAATAGCTATGTCTGTCCTACAGTCAACTTGGGGCACCCCCTGGCTCTGCTGCTTTCCACATGGATTTGTTCTCTTCCATATCACCACAATAAGAGATGGCACAGGCTTCAGTGTATGTCTTTTTACATTTTGAATGAAATGATTCGATCTGTACTTAGATCTCAGCATGGTTTTCCTAACTAATGTCTAAGGAGCCATGAAAACTCTTTTTTTTTTTGGACATCCCTAGGCATTACAGTTTCTCACATATATAAATTGTTCCTGTGGCATGGAAGCTTAACCCTTGTTTGGGCAATGCTGTGGAGGACTGGGTGTTGTAGAGTGAGGGAGTTTTGCACAGGCACATACTGCCAAGCAAAGTGATTCCTGGACTTTTTTTTTTTTTTTTTTTTCTAAAGAGAATTGTAGTTCTCCATTCCAAGGAAAAAAATGAAATCATAAAGCAGGAACAGATGAATGAAAGAAAGACGGATTGATCCAGATGAATAGTGCAGTTATAGCTATTAACACTATGTCTAAGTAAAAAATGTCTTGAATTGATTTTCTTCTCAGAAAAAGACCTAAGCACATTATTTTTGATTATGTTCTTGTACTTTTGAACAGAAACATGTGCAAGCAGTTCAGAGAAGACTTAGCTTTCAACTAACTTGATAGAGCCAATCTTAGGAAAATTTTAGGCAAGTTTTTTTTTTTTTCATTTTAAATTAAATAAAAATAAATTGTTTTTCAGATAATTGGGAATATTTTAAAATGGGCAAAATTAAGGTACCACGCAGTGTTATACATAGGTGTTACATCTCATTATATCACTGGTCATAATTATGACAGCTGGCACAGAGATATAGGTTGTTCTTTTTTTGTTGTTTTTTTGCCTTTGAGCATAAAAATTCTAAGAAAATGACCAGAGATCAATATAACTAGGGCACACTTATTGATCCAGCTGCAGTGGTGTAATTCTGTTCAATTTGATACTGATTAAAGAGCAGTCTACTAATTTTAGTTAAAATAGACAGACAGTGTGTTTTGAAAATTAAAATCAGAATTAAACTTATAAACATCTGGAGTTTCATAATCACAACATGAAATCCAGTAAATCCTTGCATATGTAAACTTACTTTGAAATTTACTGGGAAAAAATATTTTAACAGAACTACAACGGATCTTATTTTAAAATTTCTTATTAGTGTTATTCAAATCCTTAATTATTTAAGTGTACGCCTAAGGGGCAAATTTCAAAGAATTATGATAAGTCTGTAGAGGATGCTTTAGGTCCTAAAAGCACACATAGTAAGGGATATCTCCTGTGCCAGAGAGTTTAATAATAACATAAAGAAACAAAACAAATAACAAAGACATTAATTAAATCCAAATGACTTGCTGAAGATCAAGCAGCTGTGCTAGAAGCTGAATTTGATTATCTTGAATTACAGACCACTGTCCTAACCTTTTCTCCTTTTCTTTAGAGGCATACCACAGTCTCTTCACAACTGCCCAGTTAAGACCCACAGATAATTTTGAAACTTACTCTCAAAGACAGTTTCAGAGATGGAAGTTTGATTAAATTTAATACTTTTCCACTGCCTGATGTGATATTAAACACCCCATCCTCTCTCCTGTTGATGTCTACTGTTCAATGTATGTTAGATGGATTACCAAATCCCTAAAGGACAAATACATATTTCTTATATTATAGAGGGAAAAAAAAAAAGAGAAAATATTACAACTAGAGTCTATTGGAGTATGTTTGTAATAGTAATATATTTCCTAAATGAAATGGAAAGGCAGTTTGTGGTTTCCACTTTCATCTTTTGCAGTTATCTTCTTCAAGACTTTAATTGGTAATCAGGATATATCTGGAGAATCCTTCTGTGAAGTGCTTGTCTTTCCTCTCTCTCTCTTTTTTTTTTTTTTTCCTGACATTATTCCACATAGATCATTGATTTATGAAAGCACTCAACAAATGAACTGAATTTCAAATGGAGTTAAATCCTATCCAAAGTCCCGATTTATCAAGGCAAATATATGCACATTCACAACTTAATATGCAACTTTACTTTCAGAAGTCAAAGAGATTACTTGCATTAAAGATAGATACACGCTTAAATTATATTTATTAAGTTAGGAGGAGGTCAATGTTACTCTTTTACATTGTCAGAAAAGGCATACTTGTCTTTGGACTTTTTCATGTCAATTAAATACATTACAATCTTTCTAATGTGTCGAGAGATTGCGGCCTTTGGTATAATGAAAATTGCAGTACTCCATATACTTATTTTTGTACTGGATCCTGTTGTCACTTGTTGAGGGTTTTGAAGCTTGTATGTTTGTTTGTGCATGTACAAATACATTGGTATCTATATTATAAATAGATAAATATAAGATTTCAAGAAATGTTCCAGTTCTTTTGAAGTTCTAGAATTATAATGCATTATTACTGATGGGAGGCAGGGTCTTGCTCTGAATCTACAACAAAAATCTGTTACAAAGTCTTAGGACTGAATGCTTAACAGGTGTAATTCAACATAGATTCATTAAATCTAGTGGAAGTAGGCCAATTTACATAGGCCAAAGATCTGTCCCTTAATATTTAATCTAGTTTCCCAAATAATTCTTCGAATTGTTCTGTGTTCTGCTTTACCACTATCTGTCAGTTACAGTGAAAGAGCTATCCAGTATTTAATTAAATTGTAGAATCACAGCCATATTTTATTTCAAAATATCCCTATATGGTTTAAATCAATTTCTTCCTTATTAAAATTTTAAATAATAACAACACCGACTTCTTGGTCTGTATCACTTAGCATCATTCTGCGAAAGTAAGTGTAACTATGCTGAATAATATCATTTCTAAGTCTAGTTCTGGCCTGAATAAAATAAAAAATATGTAAATAAATAAATAAATAGAGAGAGAGAAATATTTCCTGTCTTAGTTATCTGTATTTCTTCTCACAGTCATTATGATGTTTATTTCTACCATTCTGCTGTACCAGAAAAATTCAATTTTATTTAAATTGATTCAATTTTATTTAAATTCAAATTTATTTTGTGAGTGTTTTCATAAACAACTTTGGCCATAAGTAATTGGGATATAAAATTCTTTCAATAAACACTGGATTTCATATTCCATATGAAATATGAATTCCATATTTCAGCTTTTGTATTTTTTAAGGCCAAGAAGCTAAATTTAAAAATATATACATAACCTTTTTTTTTTTTTTTTAAGGAAAAAAAAGAAAAGGAAGAGCAATTCAGAGAATTATTATGCCAGTGTATAAGTGTTGTTCTTCCTTTCTTCACCTCTCACATAAAGCAACTTCAGTTGAGCTGTATGAGACATAAATTTTCACTGATGTTTCAAGCACATATATGTCTTCCTCAGTAAATGTCATGCATTGTGTTATAAGATTTAAAGTCTATTCAGATTAAGAGTAAATACTTTTGCAACATGAAGCTGTACTAATGAGAGAAGCTGTGAAAGATAGTGGAGTAGATATCCTGAAATGCATAAATGCTCTCCTTGATACCTGAGATATTACAGAATGGTTGAGGTTGGAAGGGATCCCTAGAGTTCACCTAGTCCATTTAGGTTGATTTTTTAAAATCTGTTTTGTTTTTAATTTGATCATTTTCTTTTCTTTTGCTCAAAATTGACCTGCACTCAGTAAAGCAGAAAACACAAACATTGATTTTTCTAGTATGAGAGCTCCATCCAGAACAAGAAAGCTCTACTCCATGTGGAGGAAGACAAATTGAAGACAGCCTGGAAAAAAAAAAAAAAAAAGTATTTTCAAAGTATTTTCCGGGGAACAGTTAAATAATAAATTTTTGAATAGCCCAACTTTCCTGTATATTCTGAAAAAAGCTTCATAAAAGAATATTGTTAATCACTGAATCAGAAGAACCAGAAAATAAACCTGTTCCTAAAATATTATCCTAAACATGTCATGGCGGGGGGGGGTAGTGTGGGGGGTGAGGTTGTTTTGTTCAAATCTCTTTTTTTCACTAATGATAAAAGAACAGAAAAATATTACAGTATTTTATCAACTATTTTTAAATAAGAAAACAAAGTATTGTTTTGTTTTTCTTGGTTTTATCTTCTTTAATCCTATCCTTAGATAAAAACTAAGCTTTTTCTTATCCACTTTATCTCCTGATAGTCACTTAAATAGGGTGGTAATCAGTATGTAATACGTGTGGCATAGTTCTAGTTCTGTGTGTTTAGTTCTGTAAGGGATTATTGACTTTTGAGAGCAACATTCTGTTTTCAGGTTGTTTTGTTTTTTAAAAAAAAAGAATAAAGAACACAACAAGAAGGAAAAGGTGTTTATATTTCATACTGATTATACTATTCTACAAGGACATTTGCTCCACTGTTTTTTTTTTTAAGCTTTCAGTGCATCTGTGTATCCTCAACCAGGTGGAAAGTTTTAAAACTGAGTTTTCATTTGCTATTCATAAAATGTCTATAGACATTTGGGAGCTTTATGGTGAATAAAAGATGCACATATCTTTCTCACAGTAACATATTTGTCTAATAATTTGGCTGAATATTTAGGAAGGATATGACAAACAACAAAATAATATCTCCTCCAGAAAAAAAATACCTTGGCAAAGTAAGACATGAAACAAGCATGCTAATTAGCTTTCTAACTTTAATTATAAAGGAAGAAATCCCTTTTATAGTAAAAAGTAAAAAGGAGTAAAAAGGAGAGTTATTACCTTTTTTGAGTCTATGAAAGGATAAATATACTGAAATACATAATGAAAACCCATTCTGTTACATAGTTTACAAGAGAGCTATTTTTCAGGCAACATAAAAATGGCTAAGGTGGTTGAGGGAGACACCGTCTACATTTGTACAGTTGTCATGTCCAGTGTCTGCCCTTCAGCAGGAACTGACTGCTCATGTCATGCTCAGCAGTGAACAGTGAATTTGCCTTTCTTTTGAAAACCTGCTTGTGTCACACAGCTGGTGAAGCCAGTGCAACGACCTCCTGCACCAGCTGCTCGTTGCCTTCAGCGTAGACTGCCTTGAAGAATGCATGTGCCCAAACAGACTTCCACCATTCCCTGCTAATAAAAATTAATGCTAAAGGGTGGAAACAGTGGAATATCACAGACTCCACAGACAGAAACTAGGCTCTTGATTTTTCCTCTTCCCTTTTTACCTAGGCGAAAAGAGTGCTGGAGTAAGGAGGGAAACCACACAGCTCATACATTCTCTACCTGTTGGCTAATACATTTACAAAGTGCAATGCACATTTCCAAGGACAGGTAACAGCTGCTGAAACTGAGGAAATTTATAGATTGTACCTATAATGGTCTTATGACTTGCTTAGGTGAAAACAGATAAATAGACATTGGAGAAGCTGGTAACTGCAGGAATGGTGGCTTTTGAAGAGCTGTGTTTGTGACCATACATAGCCAAACAGCACGTTTGGTGGTAGAGCAATATTACTTCTTCACCAAGAAGCAGTTAATTCTGGTGGTTTGATGCTCCTGCTTTGCATCTATGATAACTTCCCTACTACAAAACCAACATACCTCAATTACTCTTGTCTTGTAATTGAACACACACACAGAGAAAAAGCTGAATGGTTTATCGGTCCCTCTAAAGAAGGACTGTGCAAGAATAGTTGCATAGTCTGTGTTTCTAGAAAAAGAAAACTCAAGCACTTGGACATAAATTGTATATGATCTGGATAAATATTATAACTAAAAAAGCTTTGCAAGCAAACAGAAAGAAAAAAAAATACAGATATATTATTTTGTTTGTTTGCTTACTTGTTTATCAGTTGCTATCTTATTGCCATTACTTGGCAGCTTCCATGAAGACTATTCACCTCATTTGGAGAAGACAAGAAGGATGGGAGAAAAAAAGGGTGAATAGTGAAAATCTAAAGTAGAAAAAAAACTCTTTAAGAAAGAGTCATAGAGGCTTTGAGATAATAATCATAAGCATTTGGGAGGGTTACTTGTGGTTCACTTATTTTTAACATTCACAATTCACTTTTTATGAGGTGGAAAGTTAAACAGTTTTTCTTAAGGAGCTCCAAGTCTTCTAGCAGTAGTTTCTCTTCACTTTGCTGTACACATTGAGTTTTACTTCCAATACAGCCTAAATGCTTGTTTACCCACCACAAGAAACTCGTTCCTCAGCAGTAAGATCCCTGCTGCAGGCCTGATCATCTCACAGGGCATCCAAATCCTGGCCCACCTTCATGCTACAGACAAGGTTCCCCAGGGGACAAGCATTTGGCAAGAGTCCTATTGTTAGACTGAGAATTGCAATTCAGCAAGATGAACCAGATAAACCATAAGTCCTCAAGCTCAGGCTCTGAGACAGCACTGCAGATCAGTGTAATCAAGGAGAATAAGACTTTTACAAAATAAAAGCAGAAAAACTTTCTGCCGAGCATTCTCAGCATTTTATGAGCTTTTTTAGCAACATTAATTGCCTGCAGTATAGCAGACTAACAGGGTTCACTGCAACAAAGCTACTTTTTCAGGTAGCCAGAGGTGGAGAAAGTACAGGGCTGACATGACTGTGATTTCTGGAGAATACCATAACATACTATTTTGGGGCCAAAATAAAACAGGAGCTTACTGCATCACTCAGCTATTTTAATATTTTAAGGCCATTAGTTGTATCATATTAAAGGACAAAAAAATGAAAACAGCTTTTGATTGCTGAGGGTTTTTGCTGTTTCTGTTTCTTTAAGTTTTAATATAAACATGAAAATAATAGTAAGCAATTATGCAGGATGAAAAAGAAATAGATTTTGTAATGATTGTTTTATTATTTAAGTGGAAGCTATAACAACAGCTCATGTAAGCCCTTTATGATTAGCTTTCACTTTTCTTCAATTTATGAACCAATTTCAAAAGCTTTATATGCATGCGTGTGCAATAGCTATCATGAAGAAATATAGGAAAATACCTTCTTCCTATATATCACACTGCTACGTCTCTTAAAAAGCTGCTGTATATTTCAAGCCTATTTCTGCCACTTTTAAGTATCTTAGAAGACATTATAGCTCATACAACTCTGATCCAGCATTAATTATGAGTTCTGATGAGAAGCTACTTTGAATTGCACTTCAAAATAAAGCAAAGTAAGATCCAATGACTTCATGAACATTGACTGGTAAATTAGACTGGTCTTGTAGTCTGCATAGTTCGTGCCATCTTTCCATACTAATAGGAGTTGTTGGTAGTTGCACTCCTTAGCTATCAAGATACAAATCTATACTGTTTCATTTATGGAACCTGTACATTCCCCTGAATGATCCCCTGAACATTCACAATAGGTAAAACAAGAAACAGTAATTGACAGGATGCTGCAGGACTCATCTCAGTTGTAAGAAGAATTAGGGAGGTGATGATCTGTTGGGAGATTTGTTACTGCCTGGGAGAAAATTTCTGCATACAGAACACAGTGTCCAAGGCATATCATGTGACATCTCAACAGACAGACAGAAGGAAGAAAAGAAACAGAAAAAAATAATACATATAAGTATTTTTATCACCATTTTCTAAATGAAACTCTAACTCCTCTACACATGTTAAGTCATTCATGCTTTTTTTTTGTCTACAGTCAGATGATAGTGAAATGGAGATCTGAAATGAATAAGCTGTTGTTTAAATAGTAATCTTTTCGCCATGAAGGTAGCTGTAGTCCACCTGCAAATGTAGTCCTGCATTTCTCTGGTCCCACACCAGGTCATATGTCAAATGTATTAGGCACAGCCCTTCCTATCCTCATTCACACATAAAACATACATTCAAATCTCATAAATGATCAATGAAGCAAAAACTGTTTTTTTTAATATGATTAATTGCCTTACTTGTTAGGAATAATATGTGATGGTACAAACAGAAACGGTGAGCATTTCACCCAGAAGGGGAGCCATTTGAAAAAAAAAAAATGTCTATGTCTATGGACTGTAATCCAAGGTAGCATGACACTTCCTTTGGATAGCTGCAGAGACAAAGGTAGCAACTGTGTGAGATGATGAGGTGAAAGATCTGTTCTACATAGTGGCAGAGCTACGAGAGGAAGTTGAAAAGCTGAGGAGTATCTGGAAGTCAAAGAGGGAGATAGACTAGTGGTACCAGGCTATGGCCTCCAA
Source organism: Tinamus guttatus (assembly GCF_059628265.1). Lineage (NCBI taxonomy): Eukaryota > Metazoa > Chordata > Aves > Tinamiformes > Tinamidae > Tinamus > Tinamus guttatus. The sequence goes on from NW_028288935.1 coordinate 96,878, forward strand.
AAAGCATGAGCAGGCACCGGGAAGTCCCCAGCAACAAAAAGACACAGATTATTTTCCCCAGGCAACATAAGGGAGAAGAAATCATGATGAGAATGAATGGAAAAAAAGTCCAAGGTCAAGGTGGCAGGAGAAATCCTTCTTCTGGCATCTCACCTACCAAGTACCCCTATCCAACAGGTACATGGCCATGGAGGATGAAGGGCAATGGATGGTGAAGGTGAGAGTCCCTCTCCTCCAAAAATATTAATATGGTCAGAAAGTCCAACCCTCTGTATTGTGACCACTGGCAGGACAAAAAAATGGTGGATTACAGTCGCAGGGGATTCCTGAATATAGGGAACATCCTAGGGCCCGATATGTAGAAGGGACTCATCTCTAAGACAAGCTGCTGCCCTCCTAGGGCCCAGGTTAAGGACATCACCAGGAAACTTCCCAGCATGGTTCGACCCACAGTGGGACAACAGGAAGGGCATCTACAGGGTGGGTGCCTTAGTGATGGAGGATGCAGAGAAGGCAGAGTTACTAAATGCCTTGTTTGCTTCTGTCTTTACTGCTAAGGGTAGTCCCCATGAACTACAGAGCCCAGACACAAAAGAGGTAACTGGTAGAGAGGAAGACTTTCTGCTGGTCGGGGAGGGTTTAGTTAGGGATTAGGCAAACTGGACACTCATAAATCTATAGGCCCTGATGGGAGGCACCCAGGAGTGCTGAGGGAACTGATGGAGGTTATTGCTCTGCTGCTCTCCATCATCTTTGAGAGATCATGGAGAGCAGGGAAGGTGCCGGAGGACTGGAATAAAGACAACGTCACTCCAGTCTTCAAAAAGACAAGGCAAGAGGGAGGAGCCGGGAAACTACAGGCCAGTCAGCCTCACCTCCATCCCTGGAAAGGTGATGGAGCAGCTCATCCTAGAGGCCATCTCTGGGCAAGTCAAGGAAAAGGAGATGATCAGTCAGTAGTCAGTTCACCAAGGGAAATTTGTGTTTGACAAACCTGATTGATAGACTTCTATGATGGGGTAACTGGCTGGATGGACAATGGGAGAGCAGTGGATGTTGTCTACCTTGACTTCAGCAAGGCTTTCAACAACGTCTCCCATAACATGGGAATCTCAGGAAGTGTGGGTTGGATGAGCAGGTAGTGGATTGAGAACTGTCTGGATGGCAGAGTTCAGAGGGTTGTGATACCGAGTCTAGTTGGAGGCCTGTGGCCAGTGATGTGCCCACAAGGATCAGTACTGGGCCCAGTGTTGTTCTGCTTGTTCATCAATGACTTGGATGAAGGACAGAGTGAACCCTGAGCAAATTTGCAGATGACACCAAACTGGGTGGATTGGCCAACACTCCAGAGGGCTGTGCTGCCATTCAGAGGGACCTAGACAAGTTGTAGAGTTGGACAGAGATGAACCTCATGAGGATCAATAGGTCAAGTGCAGAGTCATTCACCTGGAGAGAAATAACCCCGGGTGGCAGGACAGATTAGGGGTTGACCTGCTGGAAAGCAGCTCTGTGGAATTTGGGAGTCCTGGTTGACAACAAATTAACCATGAGTCGGCAATGTGCCCTTGTGGCCAAGAAGGCCAGTGGGTCCCGCAGTGGATTTGGACTAGATGATATCCCTTCAAACCTAAACTGTTCTGTGATTCTGTGATGTTCAAAAAATCAGGTTGTGTTTAGTCTAATTTTTGTAATTCTGCAAAGGGGAATTCTTGTTCATAAAATGTGAATAATTAATGTTATTTTCCTTAAGCATGCAAAAGTCTAATGCGTTAGAACACCATTCTGGATTATTGTACACTGAAGTAAAATCAATTAACTTTTTCAGCTTTTCTTCACCATTCTTAAATGATACCAAATTTCAGGGACTCACAGACACAAACTCAGTTCTGAAGAAACTCTAAATAGTAGTGCAAAAGGGCATGGCCGTGGAAAAAAAAATGCAAAAGAGTAAGTTTTCTTTTTCACTATTCCAAATCACTTAGCACATGTCTGACAACAGCTAGGTGCTGTTCACTGCACTTCAGACATATGCCTTAGCTAGTCAAAGAGACCTCTGATGAATGGGATCAAATGTGAAAAGAATACAAAGGACTCAGAAGCACAGCAACCAAAATGACAGCAGAAATCAGTGTGCCTTTGTGACCTGAGACAAAGAGGTCTCTGTACCAATAGTTTATTTAAATCATGAAACTGGCTTAAACATCCAAGGTGGAAATATGAGACATCCCAAAACTCTCTATGAAAGCTGGAAAAGTTAAATGAGCATTGGAATCTTTTTTTTTCTTCCTTTTTAAGAAATATAAGACTCTGTAAAACTCAAGCTTTTAACAGGTGAACTTGAAGACATATTATTGGATCAGCTTAATATTTCTTTCATTTGCTTAGACTTTTCTATTGAAGTCAGTGTGGAATCCTCATCAAATGTGATCTCAGTATTAACTATTGCAACCATCAAAGCCAGAACTTTTGAACATAAATAGTTATGAAAATCTTCCCCTGAGAGAAAGTTATTCTGAAAAAAAGGAAAGAAAGAGTTCAAGAAAGGAAAGTGCAAGAGAAAACTTAATAATTAGTGAACAGTGAACATCTGTCTAAGTTTCCTTTCTTAGCTTGTCTTATTTTTATGAAATTCTGCTGCCTGATGTTGTTTTCTAAAGACCTTGGAAACAATTGCTGCTTTCCAGTACTGTGAAATATGATTTTAATCTCTAAACTCATGTCTATTATATATATACCAAAGAAATATAATTAGTCCTAATAGTTCAGGAAGACAAAATTATATGATTTTTATCTTATATAGTAATATCTGATATTCTAATCTATCTACTGCCCATACAAATGATAGAATCAAGGTTTTGCTTCAAAACATTCTAAATTCAATGGAAAGAACTTATTTTCTCTCTCTGGGCATTTTGTGCATAGTTAATACCTAAATGAAACCTTAAGTGAACAAATAAACATTTCAAAGCAACTTACTTATTTAGAGGGATGCACAACCATCACTTAGAGCTTAAAGAATTTGTACCAAGCAAGGTTTTGATGAAAATTTTCATAAGTATTGCCTTACAACCAGTATGTTTACAATCTGAAGTACATTTTGTGTTGAACAAATTCTGTATTCCTAATAGGTATGGCATATATATATGCATATATATATGAATAAGAATATACAAATATATAAAAATATATTTATAACAATATATGTAAATATATTCTTATTGCATGTTAGGAAACAATAAAATTAATTAAAAAAGCAAGAACAAAATAAACTTATTGTACTCTAAAACAGTTTCCAAACACAAAGATCTGGCTGCAGGAATCTTTTCATGCATGTGAAAGAATAGTGAAAAAATATGAAAATGTGTGCCTGAAGTACATAGGAAGACTAACCAAATAAAGTTCTAGATGATTAGGACAAGCTTGTGACATAAAACAGAACAAAATAACCAAATATAAGGGTAGTGTATTTGTTCAGCCAGAGAAGAACACTGAAGCCTGAGCAAACATTTTCTCCTCCAGACTGTCTCTAAGACTGAAATAAATTTTGTCTGGGATGAACTTGATATTCTATGAACTGTTTAATTTGCAAGACAGAAAACAGTGTTAAGGTACTATATATATGGTCAATCATAGGGAAAGGGTTGCTGATAAAGCTTTGCTTCGTTCTGAATCTTTTTCTTTTCATGAATGAATGTATTATCTTAGAGTCTGAAGATGAGGGTATACACACAATATAGGTTTACAGTGCACATTTGTCTTCCTTGTACATTTCTCTTCATCAGAGACCAGGATTGCCATAGTATAACAGAAAGACCGAACAATAATATGCTCCCAGCTCCCTTTCCTGCTGTATCCATCACCTCTGGGAAATCTTTAAGAAGAGGCTTCCTAGTTCATGCAGAAACTCAGAACAGCAACACTTCAATACGGACTAATACAGAAACAAGCTGTGCAGTATTACCATACTAGTGTTATAGCATTAGCACCTTAAAATATTACTTCAAGTTTTTTGGTATTTTTTTTCTTTATATTCAGAACTCAGTATTTTGCTACAATTTGGGCAGATCTTGACTTCTCCTCTGGCTCCATTTCTCCTTTAAAAGACAGCTAGGTATTTAAAAAAGACATAGGGGAATATCTGGCTGTAGTAGGCAATCTATAATTCATTCTCTGTTGAATGGATATGGACTAAAATCATCCAGAGCACTGGAAAAATTTAATAGTGTTTTAAACCTCAGTTCAGTAATATTTTCTCACAGTTCATTTGGGAATTTGGCTATGCTATTGTGGAAATGAGATGGAAAATAAATACCTCAGTGAATATCAAACTTATTGTTAGATTTGTTGTTTAAGACAACTTTTCTTGGCACCCATATATCCCTAGGCTAGTGTTTTTATGGAAAAAGGGAATGGCCGTCACATGTTTAAAAAGTGGCATATATAAAAAAAAAAACATTTCAGCTCCCAAATGAGAAATGACAGGGAAAATATTTATAGGTTTTACTTTAATCAAAAGCTTGGAGAGTTAACCAACTTGGAGTTCGCTGAAGTTCTGGTATAATTATGAGTTGTACAATAATGAGTTGTACATAATTCTGCATAATTAGACACAGAGAGGTCCTGGGAATCCATGATCTGCCTTCTTAGAATCATAGAATCATAGAATGCTTAAGGTAGGAAGGGACCTCTAGAGGTCATCTAGTCCAACCCTCCTGCAAACACAGGGTCACCTAGAGCATGTGGCACAGGACTGCATCCAAGCGGGTTTTGAAGATCTCCAGAAAAGGAGACTCCACAACCTCTCTGGGCAGCCTGTTCCAGTGCTCTGTCACTCTCACTGTTAAGATTTTTTTCCTTGAGTTCCTGTGGAACTTTTGATGCTTCAGTTTCCAGCCATTTCCTCTAGTTCTGTTGATGGCAACCACTGAAAAGAGGCCAGCACCATCCTCTGCACTGCCTCCCTGAGGTACTTATAGACACTGATTAGATCCCCTCTCAGCCTTCTCTTCTCCAGGCTGAACAGGCCCAGCTCCCTCAGCCTCTCCTCATAGGGCAGGTGTTCCAGGCCCCTGATCATCCTTGTGGCCCTGCTTTGGACTCTCTCCAGTAGCTCCACATCTGTCTTTTACTGTGGAGCCCAGAACTGGACACAGTACTCTAGATGTGGCCTCCCCAGGGCTGAGTAGAGGGGCAGGTTCACCTCCCTCGACCTGCTGGAGACGCTCTTCTTAATGCACCCCAGGATCCCATTGGTCTTCTTGGCCACGAGGGCACACTGCTGCCTCATGGTCAACTTGTCCACCACGACACCCAGGTCTTTCACTGCAGAGCTGCCCTCCAGATTGTCGGTCCCCAGCCTGCACTGGTGTCTGGGGTTATTCCTCTCCAGATGCAGGACCTTGCACTTGACCTTGTTGAATTTCATGAGGTTTTTCACAAAGTTTTTTTTTTTTTTATTTGCTACAGCAAGTTACCTAACAAATAATGGGGAGGAGTTGTGGGAAGAGCAAAGATAGTAAAGTGTTTGCTACTGATACATAACCTGGAAAAGACCAAGGGAGGGAGAAGACAAAGTGTTACAACCATCCTGTATTTGTAAGTCTGTTGACTGTCTGCCAGGACATACCTGGAAGAAGATTAAGGTGCCTATAGTGTGAAGTGCTGCACAAGCTCCAGGCATACGGAATACTACATATTTTAGGAATGACCCTGATCTCTACCTCCAGGTTTGCTAATTGGACAAAGAGTGAATCTGGTTTAAGGGCAAAGACACTGCACTTAGCTAAAATGTCTCAAATATGAGCTAATAAAGCATGTCTCTTCCCAGGGCCACAACTACATTTTAATAGTTAGGATTAATCTAGAGTATCTAAGGATATAATTTAAGTGATTAAGTGATTAGATGGGCTGGGCTCTTAAAAAAAATAAAGATTAATATAAGAAAAAAATATTAATATGACAGATTTTACAGTAACTAATAATGACTATTTTGTCATAGTTTCCTAATATATCATGACAACACTAAAACAAACTGAAATTGGAAATATATCCAAGAAAAGAAAGACATAAAGATTGAGAAATATGAGAATAAGCCCAGATGTGAATATTTTAGGACTTCTGAAATCATAATCCCTGTAGCCCTTCGTATGTTCTAGGAAAAAGAACAAACCTTGAGCAAACCTTTTATTATATTGCAGTACCATTTTTACATGGTCCATCTTTCACATAGAATAGAACTATGTCACACATAAGTACATACCAAGCACTTCACCCATAGTAAGAAGAAACTAACTAATAAAAATTTTTAAAAAGGCCATGAGAAGTACACAAAAGTGGCTGGAAGTAAGATCCTGATGGTGAACAGAGAGACCAAGCAAGCATTTCAGGAAACATAGTGAAAAAGAATTTTAATCAAAAAACATCTTTCTTTTCTTTCATCCTTCTTTTTTTTCCCTTTGGAATATTTTCCTAGAAATTCTTTGGAAATTGAAAATAGTGTTCAGAGAATCTTAGGTTGGATTCATTGTACTACTGCAAACAGTGGCTCTTCTAAGATATGCAGATCCAAGGCAGCAAGTGATGCCAAGCATCCTGGGCTGACTACGATAGAGCTGAAAGTCTGAAAACTAAAATCTGTGCCCTCAATGGATATTATTGCTTTCTTCACAATGAGACCACAGGAGGCACACTTTAACTATGCTTATTGGTTACCTGCTGTAGTATCATGATTGGCAGCCTAGAAGCTCACCACCTTGAGGAAGGCCATTATGAAGCACTTGTCCAAGAAGGTCTCTTTATACCCCAAAGGGTATAAAATTATGGAAAATATTACCATTATCATCAAAAGATAGTTCTTTCCTAGAATTAAATCTTGTATAAAGTAAAATTTTCTTTATTTAATTTTATTTAATTTTATTTTTAAAAACTAACACATCATTATATTTGGATATTTGTTTCCCCCCAGGATGAATGGAAGTTTAGCTATTCAGTTATCGGGACCCAGTTTAGGTAGATGTGGAAGGGGACCTTGGGGATGAACAACCTCATGCACATGTACAGAGTGGGGATTGATTTGGTGGAAAACATCTTTGCAGAAAAAGACCTGGGAGCCTCGGTGGACAAGTTGACCGTGAGCCAGCAATGTGCCTTTGTGGCTGAGAAAGCCAATAGTATCCTGTTTTGCATTGAAAAGAGCATTGCAGGCAGGTCAAGTGAGGTGATCCTGTCTCCCTGCTCAGCCCTGATGAGGCCACATCTGGAGTAATGTGCCCAGTTCTGGGTTCACCCAATATGAGAGAGACATGGAGCTGCTGGAGCGAGTCCAACACAAGGCTACGAAGATGATTAGTGGCCTGGATCATCCTGTGTATGGGGAAAGTCTATGAGAGCTGAGACTGTTCAGCATGGAGAAGAGAACTCTGAGGAGGGATCTTATCAATGTGTACAAGTAACTTAAGGAAGGGTATCAAGAGGATGGAACCAGACTCTTCTTAATGAGGTCTGGTGACAGGACAAGAGGCAGCGAGCAAAAACTGAAATACACAGGAAGTTCCATCTTTATGGATTATGAGGAAAAACTTCTTTATTGTGAGTGTGTTTGAATTCTGGAACAGATTGTCCAGAGAAGTTGTGGAGTCTGCATCCTCGAAGATATTTAGAAGCCATCTGGATAGAGTCGTGTGCAACATGCTTTAGGTGACCCTGCTTGAGCAGGAGATTGGACTAGATGATCTCCAGACGTCCCTTCCAACTTCAACAGATCTTTGAGTCTGTGAACACACTGATTTTTTTTTTGTTGTTGTTTTTAATTGCATGTGGTCTAACAATCCTTTAAAGTAACAAGAATAATCTTGTTAGAAGTCTCTAAATCTGATAGAGCGGAGGGTGCCACAGCTCTCACATCTAGCCAGTGAGGCTGAGTATAATAAACTTGAACCCTCCAGGAGCTGACTGGCAGACCTTCTGGTCTCTACAGTGCCTAACCTAGACTGTATTACAGGCTCCTCAACACCCGGTCCCCAATTTTCTTATCCTGCTTGCAGACTAGTCTGGGTTGATAATTCCAAATGATTGCATACTGACATATGTACCCACACAATATGCATGCAACCTGTCTCTTCAAGTGCTGGTACGACAGACACACGTATACATGTAACCTCTGATTCTGAGACTCTGACCTCTGTAAACACACATACACACAGATTAGAGACCCCCTCATCCAGGAGAAGACTTAGGAATGTATTTCAATGAGAAGCCAGGACTGAGTGTGCTGACCAGGCATAGGGCACAACTAAACATGTGCAGTAAGCCTATTTGAATGTGATCTAGCCTATTTGTCCCATTGTCCCTCTATTTTTCCACAAATCCAGAAATCATCTTGCTCCCTCACTTTACCACCTTTGGTTCCTCCCTAAACATTTCATAGTGAGTCTTCTCCTGCACCCTACAATTCCCACAGCCCTAGGGCTCAGTCTGAGGTGCCCTGGGGAGCCTGTCCCTGACTCATGGTGATGAGTGTCCCCCTGGACATGGGGCTGATGCTCTACTGGGACAGCCTTGGAGGGCTGGAACAAGGGCTTGTGCCTCTGGCTGGTTTTGGGATCTTCCCACTGGCCTTTGTTCTCCTTCGTGTCTGTGGGTTTTTGTACCTCAGCCAACTTCTGAGAAGATGTATGTACATGCACAACCATCTCTTTCTTTTCCTGTTTTATCATTTGCAAACCTTCACTCTATTTAAGGCAATCCTGAGGTCATGCTTGGCAAAAAGCCATGGTACTACAGGTCTCCCAAGCTCAGCACTTACATGTATATAGAATAAGGGACTGCGTTGGCATACGATCTGCCCAAAGAAGAAACTAGTGGAAAAAGAAATCAAGAGATCAGAAGCTTTCTGGAGAAAAAAAAAAATAGTAGTGCATCATATTCAGCATATGAAATCAATAAATCAGACAGAAATGTGTTTTATAATAATCACAAAAATTAACTAAAAAGGCAAAGGGTCAACTAATTAATAACAAAATTTGGTGAATCTCAATCATTAGAATTTGGCCCACTTTGAGTCATCAGATGTTCCTTTAAAATAGGTCATGCAACTTTCAAATGCAAGTAGGAGACTCTCTCAATCCAATCATGGCAATTAATATGTAATAAGTATTTGCTCAGTTCTTTTAATCACTATACAATTTATAAGACAGTTACTTTTATCTTCAACTTAAATCCATGAACAGGACACTTGAGGAATTGAGCCTCAATTTCATTAACTATAATTGCTTTGAAGTAAAATCTTCAGTCTATTGCAGCGTAATTCGATGTTAATTTGGATCACTATTCTGCTTTGCTTGCCGTAAGACTTGTTTTTATAGTAATTGAGTTACAGACAGATTCTGTGAGCTACAGACAACACAGATTCTGAGGGCATAAAGCAGGTGTAATTAGAACAGTATGTAGCTGGCTTTTTATTATTTTGTTTAACTTTAACTTTCTTTCTCAAAGACTGATATTGTCATTTGCAGGGATTATAAAATGATTTATTCTTTTTCTGGGTTAGAGCTCCACACAGTGGTTAGTTGTACGAAGTATAAGATTCTCCATCACTAACATTTCACTAAGAAGGAATTATTTCTATAAATGTTTTATAAAGGAACAGAATATATATATAATATGTTTTCCACCTGTTGATTAATGATAATATTAGGGTTTTTAGAGGTATAAATATGGTTTCTTAAGAAAGATGCTGATATAACTTTATTATTTTTTTCTTAATTGTCAAATCATGCATTGTGCTTCCTAGATCTAGATCAGAACTACTAAATTATCCCCAAAATAATGCAGAAAGTAATTTGGATTCCTTATTGGGATTTCTCAACAAAAGAAAAATCACATATGTTAATTTGTTAAACAAATGTATTCATTCAGGTATTCAGAGACAGATAATTGCCTGATATATTGAGATTTCTGACCTAATGAAACCTAGACAAGCTAACATTTCCAAATTCTAAGATTTATAATCTTAGAACAATGAGGTCATATTTGTCTATCCAAAAAAAATCATGTTGCGGGAGATGTAACCTTAAAATTATAAATAAAATAACACTTGCTAGAAAGCTACCACTGTGCGTGTTTTCTTCTTCATTTAATTTGCTGTTTTTGGTGTCAGCTAACCCCTTTCACTTCATTATAAAGTTTCAGGACAGCCATATGGAACTGACAAGAGAAGTGTAGCAATCTATGTGACGTCCAACAATGGCTGCAAAAGAAACATAAAACACTTTCCCAGTCTTCCTGCTCCTTGTTCTTACTATATATGAAGAGATGAAAATTTAGCAATTAGTAGTTGGTGACTTGCTGTCAGTTCTCTGAACAGTTTCCACGTTACAATAATTCTGCCCTAATCTAGTGATTTTGCAAACAAACAAAACAAACAAAATTTCAACAAGAGATCCAAATTATTTCTGCTATCTTATTTTCAGAGTCACTAGGAGAGATAGCATCACACTCCTACTGTACTTCTGACTGCTTTCCAGTGACCTCCATGGCTACACATCTTGTAAATGGTCAGGACACATTTACAGGTCATGTCCATAATGCTTTGGTCACCATTTTATTTAAAGCAGAATCTTTGAAATGTTAGTGCTTAGCTATGTTTCTTGTTCTCTGAAGCATATTGTTTACTCTATGCACTGATAAGTATAGTTCGTAAAAAAATAGATTTAGAGAAAGACAAATGAAAATATTTTTCAATAAACTTTCTGCCTCTAGCACTCTTATTTTAGATAAGATTAAAAACAAAATATATCCTAAGCCAGGAGTGCAAAGAGGTTTTTATGAGCTTATGAAGGAGTTCAAAATGGATAATTTAGCCAGGAAAAAAAAAAGTAATAATTGCTAGGCTACAGGATAACTATCAAATTTTGGAACTGTGTACTGAAAATTTGATAGTCCATATATGATTTATTAGTTTGTGAGAAGATACATGATAAAATTCACTGCTATTTGGAGGAAGAAAATGTATCCAACTTATTCAATGAGTCATGTAGAAAGCTATCCTTATCTAAGTTTTTTGAAATTTATGACTTTCATTTAGCACTGTATATGAATTTATTCAGTATATAGACATCTTCTAAACTTAACCTTTGGAAGAAAAATTGTGTGAGTTTAAGTAAAATAGCAAAAATTTCTGCCTGTATAAAAGTGATACGGGAACATTCATAAAATAACAGGTCCACTTGCTGCTGAAAGACAACAAGGAATTTATATATTTTTGTTATACATTTATATAACTTTAGATTATTTTAGATTTTTATAACTTTAGCCTAAAATATAGAATCTAAATTGCTTTTATTAATCTTTACAACACAGCACTTCAGTAAGATGATAAAAGATTTACAACCTAGGCTAAAAAATCCAAATAATAAACTCCTCATAAAGTGGTTTGCAGAGTTGGAATGTTTTGCATGCAATACAAAGATAATTTACAAAAACAGGGAGTTTGAATGGAGAAAAAGCATCTGAACTGTCTGTGGATGCTGTCATAAATCAGAATTTTTGTGGAAATACATATTGTACACAAATCTGAAGGATCATTAGAACTTGAATAGGTCTACTTATCCCAGCTTTAGTCATTTAAAAGTTAATTATCTAAGTCTGTCATTTTTTGATCACCTGAACTTTGGACACTCTCTGTGCAGAAAGTAGGCACTTTCTGAATAGTCTTAGTAATGCATTCCTGAGCACCTACCTACTCTGTTCCTTCCCAAACCCTGCCCAGTTCTTGTCTGCGAGAGGACTAGTTGCTAGGTGCCAAAACCACCATGTCAGGGACCCTGAATCACTTTAACAGTACAGATGACTACATTTCAGTGGAAGATGTTTAGTTTACTAAAAACATTTTATCATCTCAGCTGTCATGTTAGGAGCATTGAACTTTTCATGATTACCAGGATAAAATGCCTTTGGTGACATTACCCTGCTGCTGCGCATCATGACTTTCTATTATATTCCCCCAAATTTTTAATATATTTATTTTTATTATGATTTTTAAGGGAGATGGCAGTAGTAAATATCTCATATTGTTAGATACATTCATTCTAATCCATTTTGTATTTTGTTTACAAAGAAAGTGGCAACCATCACTTTTCCTCTGAAGTGGGACAAATGGAAAGTTAAAAACCAAATCCACCCACAGGACTATTCCATTTGCTTCACCATCTTTCCTTTTTGACACTGCCTTGGGCCAGATATGAAGCAGAACGGGTAAAACTGGCAGCCTGGAAAGTCCAGCAGCTGTCACCGAGTTCTTTCTGCAAGAATGTGTATGTGCATAAATGAGAAAAGATCACAAGACACCCAGAGTTTTGAAGTGTTGGTTAAATTTTATTAAAGATGATAAAGATTTTATTAAAATTTAACAGCTTTTTTTTTTCTTTTTTTTTTTTTTTAGCGTGTATAGAGAAGGGGATTAATTTAGACAGAAGATAAGGAACTGACAAACAATTCTCTCTCTCTGTCCACTATGTTCTTATTTCTACCAAAACAGGATATTTTTCTTGTAGGTGCAACACTCTCTGCCTGTTCTTCTTCCATATGTAGGGATGTTCTTCTTTATAGTCTCCATGCCCTGGCAATCTGCAGTTTCTTCCCTGTACCCCTCAGGGGTCACACATGGTTGTCTTGAGCTGCAAACTTTCAACTCCTCACATTAGTTCCCCTAGTTTTCTCCTTTTTTTTTTTTTTTTTTTGTGTGTGTGTGTGTGTGTGTGTGTGTGTGTGTACCCTGAAGTTTCCTATCTTCTTTCCTGGAGTATCTCATTTGTTTTCCATGGCAGGAGCATTATCCACCTCCAGATGTTTCCACCCAACACATTCTTCTTATCAGAGGGTGAATGCTCAGAGCATGCTCATGCCTAGGTACAGACGTTCAAGTTATTTTATCCCACATACTGTTGGGAAAGTGCATAGCAATGCTCTAGGAAGACATTACTGAAGCTTGGAAAGTCCGATCCAGGAATTGTTTTGACTGAACAGCCTAAAAAAAAAATCAATTGAAGGGAAAATATAGGAGGCACAAGCTGCACAAGAAGTGGACCAGTCCAAGCTGTGAGCAATCAGAACTCAAGAAAAGTACCTTGCTGTTGGTTACTACCATGGGGACAAACATACTTTCCCTCACAGCATGCCTGGCCAAACTTGGGTCCTTAGCAGCATGAATAAATAAGTTGGTTTTCATCATATATATCGGGATAAAGGCTTATAGAAATGTACAAAACTTGATTTCTTCCACAGCATTGAAAAGTTTGCCTCAATAATCCTGAGGTAAAGTACTAGAGAAGGTTTATTTGCTTGAAAATTGTTTACTTTTCCAACTATGACTAATAAAAGACTTATTGTTTTTTTCTTTTATTTTTTCATTCCTACACACACTATAATTTTTATTATGAAAAGAAGCTTTGAGGATTGAAAAAAGGGACAATCATATCAGAAGCTTTTAAATGAGCTGAACAGAGATAAAATGTTAGTACACCTTAAGGTTTTCAAATTTCTCTGTGAATGAATTAAGGATGGGGTCTTAGGTATGCATTTTCATCCTCAGAAGGTAAAAATAAAGATGAATAGTCATTCTTTAAAAAAAAAAAAAAAAGAGTTCTGTTTAGAAAAGTATCATGACAAATAAGCCTTATTTTGAAAACAACATTTTACCCAAATTCACAAATGCTGATTTTGTGCTGTTTGCAATACTTTCTGTCTCGGTTTGTTGCAACTGTTATTAGAAATAGTTACGTCTGTGCTCTTAGGCAGCTCCCAAATCCTCCAGGGGAGCTGTCACTCACTCATTTCTTTCTGTCTCTGTTCTGCAGTTCTGCTGCCCTGATTTCTCTGTGGTTGAGCTGGCTGTCCCCATGCTTCTCAACACCTTTCCCCTGGGTGGCACTGCAGTATTGCACTTTCCCAGCAGTGCAGCGTGGCCATGCTAAACTGGGGAGAGAGAAGGGCATCACTAATAGCACTAGTAAAGAAAAGTAACCTGTTCGATTGGGGAGCTAATGAGGAGCGCTGAATGCCTAGATACATTATGTAGGACCAGTGCAAACAAATCAGCAGGAAAAGGGCTTAAATATACTGAAAAAAAAAAAAAAAAAAAAAAAAAAAAAAAAAAAAGTGTAAGGATCCAGGTGAGCTGAAAAAGTAATGGTAAAACATGATTGGTTTATAACTCTTAAGAGGGGTCTCTGTTTTTTTTTTTTTTTGAGGCCTGAAGGTAGATATAGGCAGGCACATCAGTCCATTAAGACTAAAAGCAGCTTTGCTTATTTTAAATAATGTAAAATTCAGTCTACAGTTATGCTGTTGTTCTTATCTTTTTTTTTAACCTACAATGCATAGTCAGTAATGCATTGCCTTAATGTAAAGATTATTGTAAACAACTGTAACCTGTATGCTATAACTGCATATGTATTTTATTGGATTACATTTCTGTTAAGTATTGCATCAAATAACTTAATCACTATCACAATCTCTTCCATTTTTTTCAGCCAGCTTTCATTTTTGCTTTTGTATCCTTGTGAAATCTTTATAAATCTTGTAAATAGCATTCATCCACTAATATGCTTTTTATCTGGTTGTCAAAAGCGGTTGAGAAGTGAATGTAACTACATTACAAAGGGCTTCACTGTTGTCTTTCTAGAAAACAGTCCATTTAACTCTCGTGTAGCAGGTACTGAGGAGTTAAACTACTCCGAAATGAGAAATGAGACCTTGTCTATCTTGATGAAGTCATCTTGTGAAACAACTGTACTGAATGGATGGGATTGGGGTTTTCACTCCGGAGACCTGAAAAGGAAGTAATTTGTCTTGCTTTCTCCTGAACAGCCCTTGAGGTCAGTGTATGTAAATTAATCTGATTCCAATCCATCCTGTCCTATCCCATCCCTCTGTTCCCTCCATGCTTCTTAATAACAAAGCACAGTGCAACAATTTTCTGGTCTTGATGCCAAACGGCATCAACTTGTTAACATATTACTAGACTAGATAGCTGGAATGGTCCAAAGCAAACCCAGGGACCAAGAAAACAAACAGTGCTTCAGTATTTAAAACAAGAGACTGATCTCCAAGAATTTTCAAAATGCGCTGGATCCAGTGCCCAAGATAATGACATATGGCGGAAGAAGAGCACATCTAAACAGTATTCACAAACATTCCGAAGGGTTCAAAGAGCTGGCACTTTACAGCCAGTAGAAGAGAAAGCGCAACCCTTTGGCAGACATGGACACTTGTAAGAGAGAGAAAGAGTTCTGAGAACAGTTCAATAAAATTCTGATTTTAGAAATCTTTACTTACAGGGGAATACAAAACAAAACATTTAGAGCTTAGAGATTTTCAAAATTTGAACCTGAGGCATAAGCCAGACCCACATACTAACTTTCAAAAAGTCTGAGCTTTGGCTCGTTCTAGTGACGTTAGTGAAACCTGCCACTGCTGCAGCCTAACGAAGATCGAGATGGAGGGTGGGTGTTCTGTCCTTCTCTTTTAACAATTGCTATTTTTTTGTGAACCCCCCGATCGTGATTAAAAAAAAAAAAAAATCTTGTTTTGAAACACTGACTAAAACTTTCCCCATAAGTAAGTTCTATAAAACATTTTCAGGCACCAGCGATCAACAAGGTCATGAGATGTAACGTTATTAACAAATAACTGCTGAATTTAAATAAAGTCATTTTCAGATTTCAGTCATAATAAAGAATTATAACTTACTTTGTATCATGTTATGCTTCACATTCATTGTATCGCAAATTTAAAAGGGGTTCCGCTGTGCGATATGCTGGAGATAATTACGAACAGTCAATTTGCACTGACAACGAATAATTAATACAGCATTTCAGATCTGATGTGAGAACAGCTGTCACTACTAAATGTGTTTTCCTTCAAAGCAATCATAACATTTTGTGCAACAGCTGATCCTCTTTGGTACATTCTTCTCTTGAAATAAAACTCCACAGTTTAGCAAAGCTGTGGAGGAGGAAGTTATCTGTGATCTAAAACACACTTTAAAACAATACACACTTGTGTGGCCAAAATATCAGGTGGTAAAATGTGTGCCAGTCTCAGTTCATTAGGAAATGCTCCAGTTTAGCAGCTGTGCCCTGCCCTTCTGTTACAGACTCTGTGTCCGCTGATAACATGTTGCATATCCATTGCACATTTCAAAAAGCTGTTTTTAAATTATGTCTTCAATTTAGGTTCACAGTTAGTGCCAGCAGTCACAGCTTGAGTTCATTATATCTAACAATGGAGACAAAGAATTTTAGAATAATATATATATTACTGTGCATATATTACTATGCACAGGGTCACTGTAATTCAGGTGATAAAACATGTAATCTTACCATATCTGATCAGATTTGCATCTTTTGCAATGATAGAAAAAAAAAAACTGTTTATATCACAGACTTCAGTTAATAAGGGACAAATCAATTGTAACATAAAATAGGGCTGTTATTCAAACATTTCTTGTTTCTAAGAGAAATTAGCTTTATTTTAGAAAAACAGGAAAAAACAGTAATTTGAAAACATAAATACAAAAGAATACCTATAACTTTTTCTGTAGGAAGAGAGTTTTCAGCTTTTCTATGGCCTGTCTCAGCCCATATAATCTAGGGAACAAGTTAGGCTGCTGATTTTCCTATTGTTTTACACTGACACTTGTGTCTTGAGTGGCCCTGATACTCATCCCTGCTTCCCAGGCACTGAAGAACATATTTCTTCTACAGCAGAGCTATTGGTATTTGCTTTCCAAAGAAATTGCACCTTAGCAGCAAAAAAAATTTTCAATGTTTAAGGAAGAGATGACAATGTCTTTCTTCCCCCTGCCTCCACCTAAATAAATAAATAAATAACACATATGATAGTAAGAGAATATCCTTGTTTCTACAACTACTTTATTCCTTTAAAATTAAGAGATGAATGGCACTTCAAATATTTAAAACTAGGGCTATGAAAGGGGTAAAGAAAGTGCTTTTATCAAGAGCTTAAAACCTCATAATGAATGACAGCTGATGCCACAAACAAACATTAATTAACGATGCTCTAATGAAAGTTAAATGTCCTCTGGAGAGGAAGCAAAATAGAGCAATGACAGGATGAGACAGACAGACAGACAGACAGACAGACAGACAGACAGACAGACAAACAAACAAACAAACAAACAAACAAACAAACAAAGCAAGAAGGAAAGGAAGAAAGGTAGGAATGACATGAACACTGCTTTGGTAATAAAGCTCTGTATTTAAGTAAAAACAAGGCTCAAGTTCATTAAATCTGCTGTTTCCATGGTACTTGTCACATTTGGGGGAGACTAAATGTACCCTTTGGGAGCTTGAATTTGCATGCTTCTGTGTGACAATAATTAAATAGTGAATTTCAGCTTGTTTCATAAAAGGCCTATCTGCCATAAGAGGAAAAATGACTTGAGATTCTTTTGTTCAGGTTATGCTGCAGACCATAGGAAACGAAGCTCAAGAGATCTGACAGATATAAAATATTTGTGGAGACAGTTTATTCTGTTGTGAATTCTCAAATTAAACATATTTACAATCCTTGTCCACATTATGGAGCATTAACATGAATAGTCATTAAGACACTTTGTCCATGCCCTCCATTAGTACTACAAAATCAGAACCTCAAAGACCATTTTTAAAACTCAAGCCCTTGCAGCATGTCAAGATTCTTCCTTTGATATAAGGTGATATAATCGGTGGCTCTATCTCAAGAATCTTAACCTGTATTGGAAAACAGGATCTCCAATGCAATCACCATCACAAAGACTAACTTTTTAGCTGGCTCGGGAGCAATGTTGTCAGGTATGACAGCATAAGGATCCCCGAATAGGCTAATTCAAACTTTTTTTTTTTTTTCCACAAATTTGCAAGTAGCTCTTGTGTCTCCACAGTACTTTGCACCACCACGTGTTGCCAGCATTAGTGAGTTTTTTTGTTGTTTGTTTTTTCCAGCAACCTTATAAAATTTCATGGTTTTCTATAAGACGTTCAGATTTTTGGGTCCTGTATTTAGAAACCAAACTTTCATTTAAGACAACAATATATTTCTAACCCATATAACAATAAAAAGAACCTTGATGGAATTATTTCTAAAAGCTTGAAAAATCATAATAAAGAACCCAACCAGAGAGAAAGCAATTCTTACTTTTCAGGTCTCAACATTTTTTTTCTTCTTTAGCTACTCTCCTAGAGGATAAGGTAGTATTTTGGAAGACAGGTATCAAAACTGATATCTTATCAATTATATAATGCATATATACAATTATGTTTATACGCAGTTGCATGTATGCATATTGCACACTTTATTAGAAGGGAGCAGGCATACAAAGAATGCTACATGTCTGTTTTATCCTCACTGCTTGCATATTGAGTCATGTTTGGGGAAACTTGTACCCCCTGGAGGTAAACATGCTCAGACGGGAGTAGTTTTATAACTACTCAGAATAGAACGGTGAGAAGCTCAGAATTTGCTGCAGATTTGGAGACATATGATGGGGAGCAAAGAATGACAGTGTCAGGGAGAAGATCTTGAATCATCATCAAAAGTAACAAAAAGGATACTTTCTTAGGGATATAAAATGGCCCACTGGATTCCAACACAATGAGAGAAAGAAAGAGAGAAAAAAAGAAAGAGAGAGAGAGATATAGAGAAAGAGAGAGAGAGAGAGAAAGAAAGAAGGAAAGAAGGAAAGAAAGAAAGATATTTCTGTTCTGTTGCTATTCCTAAATATTTTGTTAGTTCATAGATTACAAACATTTCCAAGCTGACAACTATATTCTTACACAATCCTTTATGTAATAACTTTTCATTATATTTCTCTCATACCCTCTCATTCAACTGCAAAGCAAATAAAACTCTGTAGAATGATAATGCATAAGGAGTTTAGTGTGTGAAAATGTGCCTGAAGTGTCACTGAAGTTTAAAAAAAAGCATCTGCAAATGTCAGTGATGTGTAAAGATTTAGATTAAGTCAGCAGAGGTTCATGTCCTTTCTCTGCACTTCATAACAAATGCCAGCTTCTTAACTTGAACTAAATTCATTTAAGCTAATCTTCAAGAGTTTACATTATTATATTCAATACTTCTTTTTTCTTCTTGAAATTTTCCTTCACAAAAATATACAAATGAATTTTGAATTAATTAATTGTTGATTTACATTTTTTTATATATACAAAAGTTTAGGAAGAAACCGATGATGCATTGCTGAAGTCTCTGTGTAATCCTAGTGGGGAAAAATGTCATACAGTCTTGCCAACATATTCACAGACCTTGTTTTTCCCATCAGAATAATACTTCAGTTGTGAAATAGAAAGAAAGGTTAAATATAGAACAGAAAAAGGATAGCTTTTTTATTTTTCTTTCTTTTTTTCCTGTTCCTGAAGCAGCCAGAATAAATGGAAGAAATGTGCTGAGGGTGGCTATTTTTTGGTGGAAATACGAATTTAATTATTTGACTCGTTCAGTAAAAATAAGAGCCAAAGCTCATTTAACAAAGGCAGGCAGCCTTTTAACAGTAATGGTCCAGAAATATTTTGAACAACTTCTCCAATTTCCAGAGCCATTTGAGTTGTGCATAGCAACTAAATCTTTTTTCCCCCCCCCCCCGCAAAAAAGTAGAGATTTAGAAAACTACTTAAAACACTGCGCTTTTTTCAGTTCTGATCAAAATAGTCATTTCTCTAAGCTGTTTTTCTGGCATGATGAATGGAGTGATACAGAATTTGGTTGTGGGGGAATGAGATGTGTGAAAGGCACTTTATCACTCTATTTCTCCATCCTAAGTAACATTTAACTTGAAGCATTAAGGGCTCTTTCTACTCTTTAATTCAGTGGGAGTTTGCCCATTGATTTCATAGGAGAGAAATAAGTCACTAAAGTAGGTGCTTTTGGTGTGCTTCAGTAATGCAGTTTGTCAGTTTTATTATCTCCTGAATCTTGTATTGTCACTTTAAATCTGAGTAATCTGTATCACAAGTGACATAAAACTTTACTATATGAAGTCTGCCATTTTGAATTTATCATCTATGCTGGTAATTCAGCTGGAACTGCTGCAGGGGCTGAAAGCACATTTTGTGACCCTTGTTTCTCACCTTGGCTACTGCCCTCCCAGTCTCCTGCACTGTGAAAAATCCTTCTCTTTATTTGGAAGAAGCTGCAGTACCACCAGGAAATGTCCTCTGAGCAATTGTCTTTAAAGTAGCATCAAACAGACGCTGTCATCAGATGGATAAGTGGATTTTAATTTTGAGTATGCGCCTGTGATGATAGCTTACAAAACTTTCAGAGGTACTGAAGGAAAAAAAAAAAGGAAATCATATGTAAAATTACATGCTATGTAACAACCTCTTGATCCAGTGTTGGAGAAGACATAACTCAACTTCACTGCTTATTTAAGTCCCTCAATCTGCGGTGGAAAAGGCAGGGACTAAAACTGAGCTTTCTCGCTTTCGGAGATTCTTCTTCATCTGTTTTCTAGTCCTTTGCCTCCTAACCTAAGGACTTAATCTTTAAATACTTATCTAAGGATTTATTTCTAATCCTAACCTAAAGATTTAACCTCCCCATCTCAGGCCTTTCCTCCACGCATTTCCTATCCACGCATTTCCTGAGTCAAAGAAACACATCAAAGAAATTAAACTTTACATTGTCATTTTTAGAACTCTTTATTGCCTCTAACTCTCAAATCCACAAACCAAATTTAACTATGAGTAGGTTAACTCTTACTTATTCTCTCAGTAAGAAAATAAGTACCAAATGACCAGAAAGAGGTTTTTTTTAGAGAACCAAAATCCCTAATTCTGACATTTATACTGATAAAGATCAGTTTTGTTTCCTTTGGCATTCCATCTAAACATCTATTGTACATTATGTCTCAAAAGTATACCAAATACTATTTATATATTCAAAATGTAAACCTGAAATATTTGCTACTTATATTTTTACAAAATATAAAAAGCTAGGATTCAGAACTATGTAGAGGATGAACACAGACATTTTTCAGGCTTTGGAAGTCACACTTGCCCTGAATTTGTCTATAAATTGTCCTACCTTATCTTACAGCAACTTAAAATAGTGCTATTCTAAAATGATAAATAAATAGATAGATAGATAGATAGATAGATAGATAGATAGACAGATAGATAATAAAACTGTTTTGTCTCTTTTGCTTTAATACAGAATACAAAGTATTGTAGTATTATGTATCATATACATAGAGATAGTATATTTTCTTGTGTGTAAGGTGATTATGGACTGTTTGATTTCAGGCTGACCAAGGTGTTCAGGTTAGGCAAGCTCCATGAACCACATGCATTGGTTCTTTATCTGAATACAATGATCTCTGTTTATTATTTGAAATAAATACACGCTGCTTCTTAAATCTGCAGTCTGTTAATCTTCAGATTTAGTACAAAATGATACC
Organism: Tinamus guttatus; assembly: GCF_059628265.1. Taxonomy (NCBI): domain Eukaryota; kingdom Metazoa; phylum Chordata; class Aves; order Tinamiformes; family Tinamidae; genus Tinamus; species Tinamus guttatus. The sequence continues at coordinate 118,350 of NW_028288935.1, forward strand.
TCCCCACACATTAGCAGGATCAATCTGCTTTTGAGATGGCATTTCACAGAAGAAATTTTCAGTTTTCCTCAGAAAGAACTGAAAATGCTCCTTTAAGGGATTGAAGGCTGGCATATATTTTAACCCTACTCTGAGAAGTAGAAACTGTGAAATGAAATATTAAATTCGAAGCATATGAGGAGCAATTTGTTCTCAGAATAATACTTGGGTTTTATATCTTAAGTTCATGCTGTGTTCACTTCTTTTCTTCCAGTATCTTTTAAAATTTATATTCATATACTATTCTATTTGTAGTCTAAATCTAACGGATAATCACTTTGTTTGTTTGTTTTTTGGTTTTGGTAACATATAGTAAGAAAGTAAATCTCTGCTGTAATGTAAGAGAAAATGCAAAGGGGATTGCTCCAAGATAAAGATCCAGAAATAAAGACTTGCCTCCTTCGTTATTCTCTCTCCTCCTCTCTCCTCTCATCTCCCCCCATTCAAACTTTTTATTCTGTTTGGATTTTGTTGTGAATAAAAGAGACGGTCTAGAGTGAACAGAAAAGCATGGTTTCAAAGCATTTGTTGACCTAAGTACTTAGAAGTCACCAAGGCTTCTGCGACACAAATAAATCATTGCTGCTGAAGTCTGCTCGGGGAAAGATGTGGAAGGTTCACCATCAGAGATTTAATAATTGAGTAGCCTGCTCTTCTGAGACTGTATACTCCGGAGGCAAATGTAGCTGCAAAAGAAAGCTATGTAGTAGAAACCAAACATGCTGATACAGTCTTAACAGAATTGTCTAGAATTATCAATTGTGTTTTATTTGTCTTTCTTTTGTTTTCCTTTTTTTTAAAAATGAATCATTCTCCAAGTAGGAAAAAAAAGCTAAGTACACTTTGCAAGGAAAAAAGAGTTTCAAAAATGGCAAAAAATGACATTGGTTTTTACTAGCTTCTAATAATTTGAAGTAATTTCCACTGAAATATTATTCAAATATTATTCTGAGCTCTATTCTGCAGCATGTTTCAGAATAGAAAGCTCATCCCAAGACTGTTGAGAAAGTAGCAAAATTACATCACCCTTGAACTTTTTGAATTTCACAGTAATAGACCTTCCCTCTGCAGTTAACGGTGGTTAGTCTCTGTCCTCTGTAGCCTGGAGATCCCTCCTGTTTTCTGTGTTACAGCTGCTTTCTCTCCTGTACACTAGGCCTCTGCCCATCCATCCATCCACCTGTCCATCCATCCACCCACCCGCTGCTTATGCCACTGCAACGGCACAAGGAAGGTGCCATCCTTCCCATCAGTTCTCACTACACTTTTATCATTTCCCTTAAGGTTGAAGTTGGGCCTGCAATATTAGGCAATGCAGGTGAGCAGTATATTGTTATTTATCGTTGTAAGAGAAAGTTAAGTTTTATATTAATCACTTGCTCCCAGGACATGGAGCGCTGTGAGAAGGATGGGTGATTTGTGCAGCTCTGAATTGCTCTGTCTGTCTCTCTGACCTTTTTGAATTGAGGTTTTATGGACCTCGGCTGTTTGCCCTGTAAAGTCTTAAAGAGATTTATCAGCTTTATGTGTTTTCCTATCTCTTTCGAGATAATTATAATTGCGTGACCCAGGCGCAGCAAATGCTATTGCAAAAATAAAGGCTGTAATAATCAGTTGGTGCTAAGCAGTTTTTTGAAGGATAAGAGCAAGCATCTCAAGCCAAGTCTTAAATATTTTGCCTTCACTTCCTCTTAACTCCTACATTGTCATTTGAATAAGAATTGGGTTGGAAGCAAGTACTGTGTCTAAAAAAAAAAAAAGTTACAACTTTGGGGGTTTGCAGTTTGCATGATATCAAACTCTTAAAAAAAAAATGTCATGAGCAGTTGATGGCATGTGGGTGCAGTTAATAGCATGTGGATTAGAGGGTTTATGGGAGATACTGGCTGAAGTCTCTGTTTTACATGTTCTGGAACAGGGATTTGAGACGGGAGCAGGACTTAAGAGAAGTTTAAAGAGCCCTTACACTTACTCAGCTATAAATCCAGCTTTTATTGCCTGAACGTACTCAACTCCTTTAATCCCGGTTTTAGATAATTGCTTCTCTACCCTTTAAAGGCACTTCTATACCAGATACTGCTGACCAGTGTGCCGAGAAAGTAAATCTAGTATATGGACTTCTAAAGAGAGGGACGCCCTTGAGCAGCACTCTGCGGCCGTGCGGTCCGTACTGGGCTGCCATGAGGATCCCTGAGCAGGCCTCGTGATGCAGCTCAGATGCAGACAGCAGCTGTGCCTGATTCAGTGCCAGTCCTGCAAAGCCTGGGTGACAGCCTGCAAAAAATGTACCCAATGGCTTTTAAACGAGTGTCCCTCCTGCATCAGGATGATTCAATTCACACTGACTCGCCGGTTCTTTCCTTTCCTAGGTGCGGATGCTGATGGATGCAGCACTCTCTGTTTGAAGCGGCGATTCTATCTGGGTCGCTTCTTGTATGAAAATATAAAAGCTGTATGTTGCTTCATGCTGAAATTCTGCTAACATTTGGCTTCTACCTGAGAAGGCAGCTGTTACTGAACAGTGAGCTATATCAAGAAGGTAAAGCTTGAGGCTCAATTATTTTTTTTTGATGGTAGGTTATTTATATTGCCTGAAGGCAAAAACAGGCCCTAAAACAAATTTAAATACAAGCTTGTATCTGTGCTAAAGTCATTTTTGACAAATATCTTTTGAAATGAGGCTTTTTCATTGTATCAAAAAATTGCAGAATTATCCTTTTTTTCTTGATTTGTATTTTGGGAGGGGTTATAAATAATTATTTAGGTAAAAATGAAATACAAAAAAAAAAAAAAAAGTTAGACATAATTTTCACTAGAGGGCAGAAAATGCCTGAAGTTTGTCATCTACAGAATCACCTTTGAGTTTATTTGCCATAGAGGTTCTGAAACAGCCGTACTCTGAGCTGTCTAACCTCTGAATCATCATATAGCGAGCAAATCAATAATACTGTGTGGTAGTCACTGTTCAAGGAAAGAACACTATGATAGAAAGCCCTTCACTTAGACAGTCATGTACTTTAGGTGTACACTGGTGAGTAATTATACTTTCCAAGGAAGTCACCGTGAAAAGAGAAGTCATATCTCTCCTTAATTCAGCCGAAAGGGAGACCAAAAAAAGGGAGACAGAAAGCAAGGGAGGGAGAAAAAAAGGGCAAAATAAAAGCTAGTAACTTTCTCCTTCAAATGTTATGTTAAATGTCATTTAAAATGTTCTTGTATGCATATTTTATTCTGTGATCTAATCTTTCTGCAGATACAAACATTTTAATTCAAAATTATTTTCACTTATAAATATGTAATTCTGTGGAATTCAACACTTGCCAATATTTTTGATGTGTACTTTTCTTATTTCTGAAACGAACGTAACATTACTCTCTATCCAAATGTTAAAACATAGCCTTGCTTGTCTTGGAAGAGGGATTCAGAGTAACAGAGTAGTAAATAATAATTTTGTTCAGGTTGACAAAACTAATATTCTTCAACATGGATTCAAGTGATGAATGAATAGCCTGAAAAATATATGGAGCATTCAATAAATGAGAATATCCTTTAATTAGATTTTTTTTTATCTTTTACATGCTACTGAATTAGAATTTTCTGAAAATAATTTATGTTTAGAGAAGAACCTCAAAATGAAATACTAACATTACATTACCCTTTCTGATTTTAAAAGCATATGGCAGAAATCATTTTACTTAACATTATATGACTAAGATTTAGAGAACTAAATTTGGTTTAGTCAGCCTAGATGACTTTGAAGGCAATAGAGCTATGCTGATTTGCAAATAGGAAATATGTTCTTCTGGTGAATATTGGTAGTCAAGGTTATTATAGGATTGACATAAGACTTTTATGTATGAAGCAGCAACGGGCTATAACTTATTAAGTATCAAATACAAACCCAAAATTTTTTGTCTGATTCAACCTGTTTTCCCTTTCTCATCAATGAAGAGCAATTAATGTCACTGTCTCTAGGAGGTGAGTCATTTGATCAGCCCTAAAGTATGGACTAAGATGAGATGAGTTGCCCTCTGGAGGTGTTCATTTGTCTTTGCAAAAGGACAATAGTGTATTCAGGCTGGATTTTGGTATCTAACTTTAAAGCTGTATTAGTTGCATACTGTTTCTATAGTAATCTTCTTGTAGGGAAAAAGTGGTGCAAGCAAAATGTCTTTCAAGTCATTCCAAATCTAGTTTTGTCAACAACTAATGCAATAAACAGGCATATATATATTTAAAAAAGCAAAATGGCTTCAAGATGGCTTGAAAAATAGGAATAAGTGGAAAACCTTCATAAGATTCAGTGTGTCATCATGTAGGAAGTCAGCTGCAGCATTTTCTTGATACATGTGACATAAGTATTAAGGCTTAATTTTTAATCATTTTTGTGTCTTATATGTGCACTTTATTTGATCAGATTGGAAAACGTTATTCCCATTGCTCTGAAAACAAACAAACAAACAAAACCATAATTCTGTTACCTTCATGAATCAATTAAATTATATTATGCTTACAACTTTTAAAAAAATAAAGAAAAAACTCTACAATCATTTATCTTTGCTGTTTTACCTCACTTTGAAAGATTTGTATAACATACCTTCTATTAATTGCCATTTAGGAAATATTCTCACTAGTATTACAATCTTACTAAATATCACACTGCTTCCCACAAACTCATTTAACATAAACATTTCTAGAACAAAATTTTAGAATATTTGAATCCTATACTAAAAGAAAAAATGTATATCTATATGTTTTCAAAATGTATATCTTGATATATATTATCTGTATACTTTCATTATTATTCATTGTTAATACTTTTTTGAAGAAAACTATTAAGAAGTTTAGCAACTTACAGAAACTTAAAATAAGCTACCAAGTCTTAACAATATTTCTGGATAAGAACAGGAGCTCTCTTAATTGCAATGAGAATTGTCATTTTACTATGGTATAAAAGTCTACATCAAAAGAATCAAGTTCAGAGCTTGTATCTCTCATTCTATTCAGCACCTGAGATAATAATAGCAATATGAAAACAGCATTCTGTTTTTTTTCAGGTTACTATCAACTCCTTAAAATTTTAAGTAGGGAAAAAAAATCAAACTGGTTTCTCAAAGTGAATCTCATTACTTCTGTTTCAAGGCATTTTTTTTCTTCTTTAGCAATTCCATTAAATATACATTACAAGAAGCTATCCTATATAATTTTGAAATAAAATGTGAGAATATGTTATATTCAGTAACATTATGGTTAGTAAAAATTATCATGGACCATTTTGACTGTAAACCCAATTCATAAACTTGATCTCTACTGTGCATTTTTTTCTGTTTTTATGTGCATTTGTATAAGATTAGTTGAATCATAACTGACAATATAAATATGACAGGATCTTGGTCTGACACAGGTTTGAGATGGATCTTTCCAGATTTTTATCCTCGAATGAACATCCCAGTAAAGACAAAAAGGCTTTAAACTCAAAAAGCCAGGAAGCTTGTTGAATAAGAGCTATCAAGTCTTTATCTCCTTAGGAAGAAAGAGAAAAAAAATCTCAATGTGACTAGGAAAAATAACAAGAAATAAAAATATTTCTAGTTAAATTTAGCAAACCAGTTAACCATAAAATATGGTCACTGTGGTCTATTTTCATTTTAGTTTTTGTTGCGTCAGATGTTTAATTACCATTACAGCTATACAGGTGAAAGATTTGCAAACTTATAATAAAATAAAAGGGGCATTACTGTATGGATGTTCATCCAAGCTGTGACTGAAAGCTGCCAAGTCCCCCTTGTTTTCAGCTGGAATAAGGTGAGATGCATTGAAGAAGAGACTTTTCTGGCTTGGTTTCATTTCTTTCCCCTTTTTTAAGGTTATCACTAAAGGTTATCAGTATAGTCTGTGCCACTTTTTAGCTTGTGAAAAGATCCCTATCGCCAGTCTCAAAAACTACCATCCAAGGAGAAATGAATAGAAGAATCTTTTTGAGATCCTTCCATACATTAACCTAGCCAAGATGTATGCATGAGAAAAAGTCCCTGGATAAAATATTCAGAGATGACTATTGTATCTCTTAAAGGATGGGAACATTATACAGTGTCAGAAGAGACAGCTTCATTCACCAGTCAGAGCAGATCTCTTCCTGAAAACAAGAGGCAAATAGTGAGATTTACACTTTTAGGCTGAAGGATAATCAGGACCTAAATATTTAATTATATAGCAAATTAAGAAAAGATTAATTTAGCAATTAGGTTATCAAATGCACCAGCAGTTTTCTAAGTATCAGATGAAATTCTCAGCCCTCTGAAAACAGAGAAAGAACTGAGAAAGCTCTCTTTTTTTGCCAGTATATCTTCAATTTTAGCAAAAGCCACTCTAAATTCTAGTAATGAGCTAAGTAAATCTCAAATTTAAAAATTACAAACAAAGCAGCAAACAAATAGAGCAGAGAAATAATAGGATTAGCATTACAGCTTTTATAGACTACATGCTGAGCAATTTTATACTTCATTTCACTTATACATCCTACTATTTTCTTCACTCATTTGACTTAAAAGTTCCATGGCTAATGCATAGAAAAAGATCAGGTACATAAATAAGGAAAAAAAAAAAAAAAAAAGTTCTTTCTCTCACTAAATAACCACGTATATATGTATATCTTCTCTACTGTCACAAGTTCACTCACAAGATTGAGGAGAGAAATGCCAGGGTTATGGCTATATGTGCGCTTGTTTCCTACAGTAAGAATGAAATCTATTAACTGATTTGAGATCAAAGTTTTCTGATCTTTGAAAAATTCTCAACAGTTGAGCCTCCTGCAAATACACCAAATCTAGCACTCTTTATATTGAAAATGGAGCTTACACAAGATCTTTCATCCTTGCTTTGAAGGTGTTCAATTAACAGATCAAACACTAGCTAAAACAAGAAGCTAAGCCTCTGAAGTGATGACTGGAGCAGCCGGCTTTGCTCTTTTGGTGCAACAGGACTTTCACCAGAAGTATAGGGCTTTCCCATGCAGACGATGGTAAAAAGTCCCATAGGGAGCTAAAAAGTCATCAAAAACCTCAGATAATACGGAAAGCACTCTTCTGAACTCCTTTATTAAAAGATAACCATTTGACATCGATGGCAAGCTGTTTCTTAAAAAAACAATAATAAAGCCCTTCTTACCTTCACAATTTATTCTTGCAGAGCTACATTCTCTAGCTGTTATATATATTACATATTAATGCACAACCTGGAAAGATTTCAGGCTGCAAAATGATGAGAGTGACTACAAGACCGTTCTGTTTCTAGAAAAAGAAAGTCTTGAATACTTCCTTAAATGAATCTAAATTATTAGATTTTTTTTTCTCTGTCCTTATATAGTAAACTTTTGACCCTCTCAGCTGAACACAGGATTTCTCTCTCCATCTAATGAAAGTAGGGGTACGGATGGCAGTGGGCTGGGGCTAGCTGCGAGGACCCATCCTATGACCTTAAGGGAGCAGGGTACTGGTGAATTTTGAAAAGCTGACTTGTTTATAAGTGAATTGTTTCTCAAGAAGTTAAACGTTTCTGAATTGGGAAGTTTAATATTCTTTTTATTTTTCTTCTAAATTTGGAGATCCAATGGAGAATTCCTTCTGCTTTCAGGATATTTTATTATTTGTTTATAAAAATATACACAGTCAAAGAATGATGTTAATACTGAAGAGAAATATGGAGAAGTCAGGAAACCATACAAAGTTTGTACTGTAAAACCAGAAAGGGTTAAAAAGAGAGGCGAGATGGTATCAGTCAAGCTTTTCTGCTTACCTCAAGACTGTCACAAATCTCTTAAATCAGGCAACTTGATAACAAACTCGATATACATGTTGTGGGTCACCTAATGAACATGCACATATGAAAACACATGTCTCTAGTCATTTCTAAAAATCCAGTGAAGAAGAGCAATAGCTCAAACTTCATACTGGGGGAAAGTGCTTCTACTTAAAAGATTTTAACAAATGGAGCAATTTGAGGAGAAAAGGAAGGCTGGTGAGTCAGAGGTCTTCTAAATTCCCATATTGCAGCTCAGGAAGGATTCACAGGGAACTCACAATGGGAATAAATAGGATGCAAACATGAAGATCACGAAGCAGGATCTCACAGGGTGAGATATGATGTATAAATTCAGAAGCCTTTATTATTTCTTCTGAATCCTGCTACAGGTAACATGCTTAGAAAATATAAGATGTAACAGTAGTATTTGAAATCTATCCACCTTCTCAACCTGCTATCAACCTTACAACCTCCTTTTCAGACTATGAATCTCAGTTATATGTCAGGGTCATTTTGTTTTATCTGTGGCTGAGAAGTTTTTGCATCTCATCACTTTGCATATTTCTGAATGCTGAGGTTGGCTGGCATAAGGAGTTACTTATCTTGAACTTTGTTCTTCAAAAGAAAGAGACTATGATTTCCAGAAGGAAACTGGAGCAATGTTCAATCCACAGTATGAGGAGCTGGAAACCATGAGCAAAATAACTTTATTGCCATGCGTGCAAAATAAAGACATACATTTTTGTGGCACACAAATAGTTACATGAGTTGGCAGTATAATACAGCTAATATTACTTTTAAGTCCCCAGAAAAAAAATGACTGAGTTTATGGAAATTAGTTTGTATAATTTAGATGAAATCTACAAACTTTAAAAAACTTTATTGGGAGAATGCTAAACAAACTAATTTAGCAGTTTGTTTCGGTTTACAAAATCATAGGAAATAACAAAGCTGTTACAACTGGACTATATATTTATCTTATATTTTGTGTCTTAAATCACATACTCCTATAGCTGTTTATTACACTTTGTAATTCTGCAGATACAGTTTTTAAAAAATCCTGTTATTTTACAGATATTCAACTTTACAAAATGATTTGAGAGACAGATTATAGGCTGCTGATATAGTTCATTGACTCTGTAACTAACTTGATTTACAGCAGCTAAGAATATGGCCAAGTAGAATCCTCCTTATTCTATGACACTGGTATTAAGATTTGTTTATCAGTCGCTCAAAAAGTCAAGTTAATATCTTCTATACATAAAGAATCACTACTGGACTGTAAACATAACAGAGAAAGGGCAAATTTACTAAACCATTTGGTAGCGAAATATGTCTTGGATATCGTTAGTACTTCCTGAAGAACACTCTTCTTTTATTGACTCATTCAGCTAAAAGTCTTAGTCTTAATTCTTAGTTGAGGTTCCACTTACTTTTCAAATGCATTATCACTTTTTACAAAATTAAAGTTATTGTCTTGTAAAGTTACTTCATGGCCTGACTCTACATATTTTTAATTCAGTTTAAAAATAAAATTTTTACCTAACAATTAATGTCAGTGAGATTTTTAATAGCCATGCATCTATAAAAGGTTCAGGCTGACCAGATTTCATCAGTAATCAAAAATCTGTGTCTAAGATCCAAAAAAAAAGCAAAGTAAGGGTCCAGGAATGAGATTTCCAAAAGTAATTCATGGGACAGAAATGAGAAATGAAAAAAATGCAAAATCTTGTTAAGGATAAAAGGTAATACATGTTATATATGGAACTAATAATTTACGTCTAATTAATGTTTCAACAATCTAGTCAAAACTTATAAACAGTTGCAGACAATTTCAATCACAATGACAATAAAACTCATCAGCAAAATTAAGAGAAATCCTCACTCAATAAAAACTATTAAAATTATTAACTTCCTAGCATTTATCCCTTTTCTTCGGTGTTATGTTCATCCTACCAGCATGCTTCTGCATCCTAGGATTCATAGAATCAGTATCGATTAATGAAAGGGGTGACGAAGGGGTCACCAAAGTCCTGGTTTTGGCTTTGTCTATTTTACAAAAGGAATATGTTATTAATGAGGAGGGTAGAAAGGAGAGGGAGGGCGGAATTATCTTCTTCCTTGATCTTGCATTTTTATTTTTTCTTCTCCCTTGAGGCTAGTTTTACCTGTCTCTGGGGGTTTGTCTTCAGAGCCTGGATGCTCTGGTACGACCCTCTGACTGCGAACTGCCATGCCACACTTCACCCTAGTGTCCCAGACATTCTCCTTCACACAGAAAGTCTACCTGTTACTCTAAATCTAAAACACATTTTGGCAACAGCTACTTGATTGCCAGACAGCTGCTTTCACAGTGAAAATACACCGACATCAGCTCAGGTCAAGACAAGTGCAAACACGTCCTGTGAGGCGGCACTGCCAGGTCAATACAAAGCCTGAGGCTTTCTGCAAGTAATGACAAAACATCATATTTCCTCAGCTATAGAGAGACAACCCAGCTCACTGTGTGCTAGCCTATGCATGCAAATGCATTCTAGGGCAACCAGAAAATTCAGCCTTGTTGACCGCAGCTGTCCTCCCTTGCTCCTACAGCTAAGGGAATTACTAGCCCTTGGGCTGGTAGGACAACCCTACTCCCCACTACATGACCTCAACCTTCACAGAAATCTATCAGTATCTGCAAAAGCTCTTCCAGCTTTTCTAAATAAATAGATTGTATCGCAACCATATAATAGCTATGCAAATGCTGTATGGCAGAATCCAAACAACTGTAGCATTTGCTAGGGGTTATTTCATTTCTGTTTCTGAAGGAGTTTACGATTTATTGTGCAAACTGCATTAATATAAAACTGATTGGGAGCTTTAATTTTGGGAGCAAATAATTTTCAAGAAGATACTAGGGTACATGTTTTGAAAAAACTCTGTAGATATAGTGAAATTTTAATGGAAATGTTTAATCTATTTTACATTTTTAGAAATATCAAAAACATTTAATTTGGGTATCAGATAAAAGGTTTTCCATAGTAAAATTTTTGATGATCATATTTGATATGATGGAAAAGTTTCAGTGTTTGTTCTGAAGTTTTTTAACACTCATTTTGATATTTCCAAATTACAAGAGTTTGCATTTCTCTTGACATATTGAAACAATTTACTTAAAAATAATGTATAATCTATTACAAACATATCTGAGCTTGTATTCCTTAAGAATTTATGATTAACCAACTGCTTTCTGACCTATTTTAGAAAAATAATGTTATTCAAGGACTTTGCTATTACCATCTACAGAGGGATTTAATTGACAGTAACCTGTATATCCTGAAATAAATTATTCAAGGAAAAAACAGTCATTTTGAAATAGAGCTTTTCAGAAAGATTCAATCATAAGATTCTGAAAAGTTGGTTCAGAGATGTCAGTGTATCAGTAAGCTCATCTTAGCGAAAATGAAACAATTTAAAATTCCCTATTTCAAAAATGCTGAGCATTTCCTTCTTAATCTTTATAAAACACTTTGTGTGCTTCCTCTTTCTTTTGAGCATGTTATCACATGCTTACCATTTGAATAACAAAGGAAACTACAAGAATCAATCTATTCGTCATTCATACGTTAACATTAGTCAGAAACAGCAACTACAGCCATAGATTAATCAGTCACATAAGACTTATATTTGTCACTTTTCTTACTGCAAATATCCAGTGAATATATTTCATTTTTATCTTACACTCTTCCTGTGCTTTGGTCAGACAGCTGTAGAAACTGCCCTATGTCATACACTTTAAAATATTTGGTATAGATAGGATTTTGCACTGCACTTATACCCCTGTGACTGTGAAATGGTACGAAACCTGCTAGCTGTAGTATAGATAATACTGACTATATTTTTGTCCGGCCTCCATAGTTTTTGAGTTATTTCTCTTTGAACTTTTAGCTCAAATAATTCCAGTTTTTGACTGTATTTAGTAATAGCTGTGGAAACAATTGTCATCATTGCCATAACTGTCCTCATCTGCTATGGAAATTAAAAGACTATAGAGAAAAATATTACATACATCTTAAGGATATCCCTTAAGGGGACATTGCTGAATTCATGAAAATTAAGCTATTCATTGTGCTTTGTAAGATAAATACTGTGCTAAAAGAATAATGACAAATAAGCCTTCATTCCATCTCAAAAAAAAAAAAAAAAAAAAAAAAAAAAAAGTGTGTATAATCTTCTCACATAAAAATCAGACAGTTTTAATACTTTAACTTCCTGGAAAATGAATGGAGGATGGTCAAATCCAGATGTGAGTACTCATAATATGCATGGATTTGGATGCCATACTGCTTTTAGAACTAGAGGTGGAATCCATTACTCAAAATAGTCTTATCAGTTTTGCAAAGATGGTTTTACAAAGATGTTTTTACAAGGCATCTGCTTAAGCAGCTTAGCTATTTAGAATCCATTTTCCAGTGGAAAGAATTATCATCTTGTTCAGCATATAAGCTACAATTTTACTTAAAGGATTATAGATATGTATTAAGTGTTCATGTCTTTAAGTTAGAAATTGGACAGAGTGATTTAGAAAACTCTGAAGATTTCAGTGTGCATTTTTTAGTATTTCAAAGTATATTTAATTAGCATGGATGACCTCAAAATGGAGTTGTCATACTGCATGCCAAACTTCTGCTTATGGAAATGTTTTACATTTACAATTTGAATATCACAGAAATTTGAACTATTTCTTTGCCAATATAGTGATGAAGTATTTTATTTCTTAAAGCACCGCCGTGACATCTACCAAATGACATTTGAAGAACAAGGGATAAGTTTTTTCAGCTAGCCCAGAAACCTCTGTAAAGGAGGACTGGAGGATTCTACCCCTCTCCTTGCCTCCCTCTAACGTTAATTTTAAATAAAAAGATAAATTCATATCACCCCTACCTTCCCTTGTACCTTTCTGCAGTGCCAGAAAGATAATTCTAACCTTGACCATCACATGTGAAATCTATGGGCTTTTCACAGTTTATTTTTAATTCACAAGTTGGGGCCTCATGTGTGAAAAATGTCTAAATCCCAGTTACTAGTTAAAATATAACAATTTATACTGTTGTATTGACATGAATATTAATATACCAAATCCATAACATAAATAAAAATATCACAAAGCAAACATAGAATAAATAACCATGAGGGAGGTAAGTGCTGTAAGCACTATTGTCACTGTGCAACATTTGAAATAAAAGTCAACATAATGATTTTCAGGACACTGAATTAAATAAAGCCATTTTATTTTATTTATTTATTTATTTATTTATTTTGTTTATTTATTTTATTGCTGGATGGTGTTTAAGGGGTTTACTTTACCTCAGAAATATATATCAGGGCAGAAAGGTCAAATATGTTTTCATGCTATGGCAAGCCTTCATAAGCTTCCTCATTAATTTCCTGTAAGCATTATTTTTTCCTGTAAGCACTATTTTCAGAATGTGTACATCACTACCTACGAGGAGGGAGCTGGGCCTGTTCAGCCTGGAGAAGAGAGGGCTGAGAGGGGATCTAATCAGTGTCTATAAGTACCTCAAGGGAGGGAGGGAGGAGGATAGGAACAGCCTCTTTTCACTGGTGGCCTCTGACAGAACTAGAGGTAATGGCCACAAACTGAAGCACCAAAACTTCCACAGGAACTTAATGAAAAATTTCTTAACAGTGAGGGTGACAGAGCACTGGAACAGGCTGCCCAGAGAGGTTGTGGAGTCTCCTTCTCTGGAGATCTTCAAAACCCGCTTGGACACAGTCCTGTGCCACGTGCTTTAGGTGACCCTGCATGTGCAGGGGGGTTGAACTAGATGATCTCTAGAGGTCCCTTCCAACCCTAAGCATTCTATGATTCTATGGTTCTATGATCAGTTAAAGAACATTTTCCATCTGACTCTTTACAGGTTGTGTTATCGTTTACGTGTAGAACACAAGTTCAGATTCTTTTAAATAAATAATAATTATAGAGAAACAACTTTTCACAAACTAATTCTCTAAAGCATATATAATCTCATTAGTCTACAATTCTGAGTATCTCATATTATTTGGCCTGACATACCACCTCTAGAACAAAGCCAGTGTTTAACTGTTGAATGTTTTATTTTTCTCTCTGGTTGAGCAGTGCGATACTGTCAATTTAAGAAGCTGCCTTCAGAAAGCAGAGGAAGCCTCACTGTTGCAGGGATGGGGAAAAATAACCACTGATGCATGCTGGAAGGGTGACATGGCTGGGTGCAGGCAATCCAAGAGACTCCTGGAGCATATTGAAGACAATATCTACACACCAGTGACTGGGAAGCCGATGAGAGGAGGTGCTCTGCTTGACTTCTCACTCATGGAACTGGACAGAGCTGTGAAGGCTGATGGCATCTGGGCTGCAGTGACAGTGAATTTAAGATCCTGAGGGAACTGAGCAATAGCAGAATATCGGAACGGTAGAATTATATCCCCGGCCTTCAGGAGAGAAGGGTTTTGCTTATTCAGAGATCTGCTTGGCAAAATCCCATGAGAAGCTGCCCTGAAGGGTAAAGGGAGCCAGAGGATTTGATTGGCCTTCAAGAACAACCTCCTCAGAGCACAAAAGTAGTTCCAGTTGCAGAAAGTCAAGAAGGTGTGGCAGAAAGCTAGAAGGAAGGGCAGTGATCTCTTCACCATGACCAAATGTGATAATGAAGCATGCAGAAGGGAGGCAGAGATGCGCTACCTGGTAGGAAACTCACTCTGTTCATACAGAGGCATTGCCCAAGACTATAGGGCTGGAGTTAGGAGAGCCAAAGCTCAGTTGGAGTTGAAACTAGCAAGTGATGTGAAGGACAAACAAAATTTCTCCAAGTACATTGGTAATGAAAGGAAAGTTAAGAGAAATATGGGTCAGCAAGGAACCTAGAGACAGAGGACACTGAAAAGGTGGGGGTAAATACAGTTTTTTTCTGCCCTGGGGGCCGTAGGAACAGACGGGATGAGTGTGAGAGTGCAGAGTAGTAACAACCCGAAGGGCAACACCAGCCTGCCCTATCCCTGACCATCCCTGGTCTCTCCCCATCATTCTTTTCCCCACCCCATGGCTGTCAGTCACTGTCACAGAGGTACCAGATGCACTATATTGCTACTAAGAACGCTGGATGTGTTTTAACAGATTAAGCCCAGTTTAGTTCTTTGAAAGAGAAATCAGAAATGTCTCTTTTCCAGGCTGAGATCCTCAGGCTGAAGTGAAATAGCTGGAAGAACTATGTATGTCTCTGGAGACATAGCTGGAAGAGGTGGAATTTATGACAAGCCTTAGTCTTTGCCCTGCCTACTGACTGCTTTGGCTTCTCTTTTCAGCTGCGTGATTCTTGTTTTGTGTGGTAGTAGGAAATTTATAGCTGACTCTGAGATCCGGATTATACTTTTGGGCTGAATATATAAAAGTTAATGATACAAATCATAAGCCTGACAAAGAAAGGAAGAAAAACTGCAGAAAAAGTAGAGGAAAAAAGAACCTACAATAAAATATATAGGACAGCATTTAAGAGCAGGAGAGACATAAGATGCTCTCCATAGCAAGACATGAACCCATTTCCTTCTTTACTGACAGATATGAGAAAGCAGCAATAATTTCCTGTGCTACAAGTAAATTTGGGAGAGCGCAAGACATCCACTATAGAGTTTCAGAATCTGTTACTGTTCAAAGTGAATAAGGAGTAAGTTATGATACACACATAGCAGAAAAGGCAAAAATGAAGGTAGAAGAAAATGGAGTTAATGAGGCAAAGTTATGAACAAATCTTTTATGTTGTTAATTATCTCTGGAATAGTGTGGGTGATAACTTATAGTTTTTATGTTATCTGCAGTTTAGATTCTGTTTTTCTTTGTAGATAATCTAAAGCATTTCTCTTGTGTATTTGAAGATATATTTGATCATTATAGTGATTAAAAAAAGAGCTTTGATTCTTTGAAGATTTATACATATAGTTAATCGTGATTAGTTCCACTGACTTCTTTGGCTATCTTCAAGATAGGTTGTTCTAGTGTGTTTACATATCTCTGCTGCCTTGGACTCTACAGTCTTCCTTTATTATTTTTTTTAAATACCTGCAACCTGCTATAATCTGCTAAAATAAATTTAGATTTGGCTTGCTGATATATTTGAGATATAAATATATTTTAAAATATTTACAAAACATTACTCTGTTCCATCTGCAAAATTCCACCAGAAACAACAAAGCTGCATAGGAGTAAATATGACAGTATTCTGGAAGTTTAAAAGAAGAGGGGAAAAAAATAGTGATTTGTCAGGTCCCTATTTGAATTTGATGGTCTGGTATTTTTATTTGTAAATAAATATTTAAATAGCACCCTTGAATCATCATACCTGGTCTTCTCTTGCTTAAAGGACTCTAAACTTTGCCGAGGTATACCTTCCTATTCTGAGCTTAATAACTTTTATTTGACTAGACAATAACTTGTGTTTTCTAACTTGTATCTCCCAGAAAGTCAGCTGCTCTTTAGTTGAAGTTTTGTTTCTTCAGACAGAGAAACTTACTTCATCCCTTGGTAGCTTGTTTCAGTGATCAATGTCCCCACTGTTAAGAAGTGCCTCAATTCTAATCAGAATTTATCTGGCTAGAGCTTTCAAGTATCGGTCATTCTTGAGCCTTTTTTTTTTTTTTTTTTTCTGCCAAATTTCAAAAGCTGCTTTAGCATTTTTCCCCTGTAAAAGTATGCATAATTGCAATCAAATCATCAATCTTCCTTTTGAACAACGAAACACACTGAGCTCTCTAAATTTTCTAGCATGAGCAATTTTGTGCAGACCTTGAATATGTTTTTCTTTTCTGTAACTTTTTCAATTTTTCATCTTTTAAAAACAGAGACACTGAAGTTATACACTGTGCTGAGTAGAGGTGGTATCACTCCTTTTTTTTTTCTCCTACTCACTACTCCCCTGTGAATATCTACCAGGCTCTCATTAGTGTTGTCTGCCACTGTATTCCAGTAGGAACTCACTGCAAATTGCAAACACATTTAAATCCTTTTCAGAATCATAACTTCCAAAAATCTGTGCTTTATTTATTCTTATCAAATATATTACTTTTAATTTTAACACTTTGAGCAAGATCCACTATTTTTAGCTTCTCAAGTGATCCAGACTATTCAATCTATTTTTCTCCTGTTGTTTATTATTATTATTATCATTACTGTTTATGATTCACCAGTCTTTCAGTTATATATTTTTCAGATTGAGTGAATCAATTATGAAATGTTGAATCTTGAAAGTTTCACAGCTCTTTTTGAAAGAGCAGCATCATTAATGATTTCCTTCAGTTGGCTAGTGTCCTAGATTTGTCACTTGGTCATTTCTCAATCCACTGATGCTGTATAGATTCAGAATTTACCTGGAGGGTCTCATATTCATCATTTTAGAACAATTTAGATAAATTTAAACTAGAAATTTTAGGTATTTGAGGTGGAATCTGCATAGAATGTTACAAATTTAGGATATTGAAAACAAGGACTTAACTGCTGTCTTCTTGTAAAGGTATTTAAATTTCACAAGTATAAGAACCTATGAATATCCTAAGAGCTAGTATTCAGCTCCAGACTCAGGCACATAAACATATGTGTTAAAAAAATTGGTGTCTGGATGACTAAGCTCTTTCTATAGACAGCGGCTATAGAAACTGGCTAAACGTAAATGCTTATTCTTTGGTGAAATAAATAACTGTCTAAACTCTAAATATTAGATTGCACTAGGAGGTATCTCATATTGACAACTTGCTCGCCCAACCTAATTGTTTCTAAATCTGGAGGTGAAGTCTTACCTTACAGAAGGCAGGATTAAACTATCTAAATAAGAACATGAAATGACATTTTCAACACCAAGGAGTATTCCACTTCACCAACAGTTGCTCTTTTTGGAGGGCACAGATTTGCTGTAATTTGTGTCACATCTGCTGGCTTGATGCAGATCACTGGACAGCTCAGCTCGCATTGGAGATCTACCTGTGATAGTTGAGCAGATCCCCAAATGTCCAAGATCTCTATTTATGAGGACACAAGACTATCCTAGTCTTGACAAAAATAAATGACTCAATATAAGGGGGTCTCACATGTAACACAGTTTATCCATAAAAACTGAGCCATGGCATATGTTAGTCCACCCAGAACGTATCAATGAGTCTAGTCAGGGCAACTTTCGTGACAGTTATAAAGGTCTGTATGAAAAATTATATTCAAAAATATGGATTTAACACTGTTCCTAACTTCAGACAGCTTTTAAACTATTTTTCAGATGAAGTAATGGACATGTGATCCATTTAGAAAAAAAATATGCATGCCTTGACACTAAACGACAAGGATGACAAGGATAACAGCTTTCTGCCTTTGTTCTGTGGGATCTGGGGCAGCGGGAAAGACTGTTTTTTGTTCTCCCTAGAACCAGAAAGATCAAAACAAAGATGAGAAAAAAAGAAACATAAAATAGAGAATTATGTTTTCTTTTGCAAAGTGTAGAACTGAAGGGTCTAATGTCTAGGGCTATTTTATCAGTTTCTCCAAATTGAAATGCAGAGTGTTTTACAGCTTTGCAATTGATCTCTATCGACCTGGCCAATATTTATCTCACCGAAATGTGTTTTCATGTTGCAGATTATTTTCATGCCAAATTATCTTTAGATAGATTTGGAAGAGAAATATGGTTTCTTCTTTTTTATGAGGTGGTGAATTTCTTGTATGTTTCAGTACAGATTCACTTTAAATATCTCACTTGCAAAATTATCATTCTTCTACCTCTGAGAGCTTTTTGTTAATTACTAAATCCTTTTAATCATATACACACACCAATACTTCAGCAATAAGTATCACAAAGACACATTCCATTTTCAGAAGTGTAGAAATGAAAAGTGTGTGAATATGATTACAAAACAGATTCTGGAACACATAAGTTTACAAAAAGAAAAAGTCATTGCCAACCAATATGTGGAAATACGTGGAAATAATGTTAGAAATATCTTTAGTCAATAAAAATATTAAAAACTTTTTTTACAACTTTTTAATATCTTCTGCTGAATATCTACAAAATTCTGAGATTCATCTAAAATCTGAAATTTGACCATTACAGTTTCTTCCAAGCTATAGGGGTGAAAGCGCTTTAAAGATTGGTGCCATTTTAAAGAAGAAAAACAATTGGCATACAAGACAGCTTCTCATCGATCTATGTGCTTAATAAAGCTAAATGTTAGGAAGACTAATGTACCATACTGATGTTTTAGGAATTTCATTAACGTATTTGAAAGACTGTCATAACTCACTCACTTCTGTTGAGTTTATGAGCCATGGGTTTTCTCCAGATCATAAAATCAACTTGCTTAACACAATACAGTGACTGATGGCATCAGAGATGACGCTTCATGAAGCAAGGTGACTTTTTTTTAATAAGTTTTGTAGGACAATGAAAAGATATTAACAGAATCGGAATTAAGAGTCTATCAAAATATTATCTCACTTAGTGACATGCTAATTACAAATAGCTTCTTGCTGTTGCTCTTTGTAAATGTTAAATGTAAACTGGGACATAATGCTAACTTCCGCAATATCAATATATGAATGATATTTTTCCACATTTTTAAATGTAGCACACCTGACATGAAAAAATCACAACTGCAAAAAGTAATGTGCCTTTCTGTCAGTAGTGTTTACCCTCTTTATTGAACCTTCATCGAAAAGTTTTGAACTGAAAAGCTGTGAATTTTCCCCTACAGGAGATGAATACAATGACTAGATCTACAAATTTATGCATATATATTTATACTTATATGGTGAGCATCAAATCCACTATTTTTAAGAATTCTTCTCAACTATTTCTTGGTATCTACAGTGCAGGCACCACCATGTAAGCCAGTCACTCTAGTCTCTTTCCAACTAGAGAAAATAAGCACCGACAAGGTGTGGTTTCTGGACAAGTATCTGGTTTCTGTATTGGCACAAAAGATATCTGAGAAAGATACGCCAGATGTGGATATTTGTACTAGAAATAACTAAAATTATAAGTAGCTAATCCCATCCATGCTCCTCAGAGCAGAATTCACATCCCTAGATATTACCTACAGCATATGGAACAAAAATGTATCTCAGACCTGTTTCAAAATCCATTTACTAAGAGCAGCCTTTCCAAGTGATAGTAACTCTGAATGGTGATTGACCTTAGGTTGGTCTTATACGAACTGCATTCTCAAAAGTAGGTGCTGACACTTCATCAAAGGCCTGTTTTTGATAATTTCTTTATGGATGTGGGCCTAATATACAGCCTTCTGGGGACAGAAGAATTATCTAGTTTTGAAGAGACAACTAGGTACAATCAAGATTCACAAAGAAAGAAAAATCCTTTATAGTCAGTCTTGTTTTGTCTTTGGAAAATGGACCATGCTGCCCCTTTCCTTCCAGAACACAGTATAAATACAGTCATATTTCTATGTGTTTTCAATCATAAGTCTAGTAATTAAATCACTTTTTCATGACATGATGCACTCACCTTTCTTTCAAATATTTCAAAATCCACATAATCCATCTTGAAAATAATGTATTACTAGGAAGACTATAGGCAGTCTTTTGTGTGTTCTTATTAAGAAATATTTAAGTATTTTATGGATACTTATTGAATACATATCACAGGATCACAGAGCCACAGAATAACTGAGTTTGGAAAGGACCTCTAGAGATCATTCAGGCCACCTCTGCTCAAGTAGAGTTACCTACAGTGGGTCAATCAGTGCTATGTCATGTCAGGCTTTTTATATCTCAGAAAATTAAGCCTCCACAGTCCTCCTTAGTTACCTGGTTCAGTGCTTGACCACCCTCAGTATATATATATATATATTTAAATATATATATAAAATATTTAAATTGAATTTATTGTATTCAAATTTTCTCCCATTGTATCTTGTCCTTTCACCAGATACCATGAAGCAGAGTCTGGCCCACCTTCTTTAATCCTCAACTCAGGTAGTTATGCACATTGATAAGAATCCCCCCAGCCCAGTCCCAGCTTTCTCAGCCTGACTTTGTATGATTGATCCTCCAGTCTCTTAATCATCTCTGTGCTCTTTTGCTAGAACCACCCCAGTATGTCCATGTTTCTGTGTACTGGGGAGCCCAGAATAGACACAGCACTCCAGACTGGCCCAGGGGGTGATTATCACCTTCCTCAACCTGAAACCCTCACGAAAATCTGCAATCCTGGCTAGAGTATGAATTACCTGTAGTACAGATAAATTTGTTTCATTTAATAGTTCCTATATAATAATAATATAATGGCTGAATTTTCTTATATTTGCTGTGTCTGTTAAGTATGTAAAATACGGGTGTTCAAATTTCCCTATGTGAAAAGAGCCTGGTATAAGGAAAGTCAGGAACAGAAAGCACTGCAAGGAGTAGCTGGCAGCAGTTTTCAGTGAAAAGGCAAGTGCTTCAAGAAACCAAGTTGATAGAGGAAGAATCAGACAAAGTACCCAATGTACCAGGAAGCCAAAGATCAACAATATGAAGTTATCACCTGAACAAAGGTCTTTTTATGCAATACAGAGAAAATTTGAAAGTGCTTTAAGCAGAGAATTTTTCATTACCTGTATTGCCAAGTGAGTACTAAATGATAGAGAAAAAGAGACACATCCAAGCACACATTGCATATCACCATGGTAACAGACGTTCTATAAACAGTATAATAGCAATAGATGTAAAAGCACTGAACAATGCTCGAGAAAAACACAATGAATAGTATGAGTCATACCACCTTATATTATGGCCACAGCAACTTCACTATTCTTCTTGTAGATAGTGTGTAGGTTTGTACTGTAATTTAAGATTCACAGATGCTGAATTATTATGTCTATACATAAATTTCCAAAAAATTTGCAATGGTTTGGAAAATTTCAGCTTAAGGAATAGTATTGATTAGAAGGCTAAGCTCCATTATTGTACTATTATGTTACATAAGAACTGTCTGAATTGTGCTTGCAAAAAAGATAAAATACCTAGAAAAGTGTGGTAAGGTTTCAGACAAGTTCATTTATATATATATATCCATGCTCAAATGCATGTTCATGTGCAAATACAAGTTAATGTATGAATAATTGAAATATCTGCAATTTTTTGTGCCTATGGTGTTACATTTAGATTTTGTGGGCCACATCAAATAGTCTTGGGATTTTAGAGCTGTATTAAGTGCGATAGTAATTTTAAGAAGAGTGAGTGCAAGTGATAAGAAATATCCACACTGTGTATCAAGCTCTTTCTGAAATAAGGAACAGGAAAAAAAAATACAACTTTTTATGTTAGTATTGTAACTGAATTGAACTGCAAGTCTGTTTTGAGGTTGATGAATTTCATAATGCCAATAGGATAATTTTACTGATTCTATGCTGCACTCAAAAAAAAGACACAAACTTTTAGTTCATCATTCTATTTCCCTCCCTCTTTCTTTCTAGCAAAGTTAAGCATTACCATAAACACACACATATCACATTTTTTCACTATTTTTCAATTTTTAAAAGGAAAAGAAAACCTGATGAGTAACTGAATTTTAGAAAGGGTTCAATGATTAAACTTTTTCTTTGAATTTTATGTGATAATAAGTAACTAACATAAATGACGATAAGTTATTCCTAATTTCTTAAATTTTCTGTTCTTTGCGTAACCGAGACTCTAAAACCATGTTCTGCTAAGAGTAGTGAGGACAGTTCATCCCTTAGATCCCCCAAGTAGAGCTTATATCTTTATAAATGAATTGACATGAAACTGACTGAATAATCTAACAGGCTTTTTCTTCTATTACAAGTCAGAATTCTCGCTTTTTTTTTTGTTTGTTTTCTTGTTTGTTTTTGTTTCTGTTTTTATTTTTTCTCTGGAAATTATATCACTGAAAAAGCTGATCTGAAAAAACTTCTTTTCCCAGTATTCTCCCACCTCCAGTTTTACCAAAAACAGTTTTAGCTGAGGGGACCATGTGGTATTTTCAAAGTAATGTGAATATTGTATGTGAACTGTACAACAAACAGTAGGATTTCTTGCACTGCATATGCACCAAGGAGTTGATGAACCGTTACGATTAACAAGATATCAGATTTTTTTTTTCTAGAGCAAGATGACTGGAAATGGTCCATGTTGTATCTGGCATAACCATATATGCTACATATTTGAATGTAGAACAGTTAAAATTAGAGATTTAAGGTGAATCAAAGCCTATCTAATTTTATATTTCTATGATATTGACACTGATATGAAATAACTTACCCAGTCAATGAGTGAGTCAACAGAAAATATAGGAACCTTAGAGTGACTGCTCTCATTGTAAAGAAAATAACTAAAATAAGTCAGAGGCCCATTCTCACTGCACTGACCCTGTCTCTTGAATGTAAAGAGAGGCTATTCTTCAGATGTGAGTGCCTACAGTAAAGATTTCCTTTAGTACCAGTGTTATGAGACGTAGCTGGAAGTATGAAAGTGTGCTTCCCTCTCTTCTCCATGCCATTAATGTTGGGGATTTGGGCGAAGTTAGTGGAGTCTCTAAAGGCAGTCACTAGAGGGAGCCATGCTCATACATAGCTTATTACACATGCTCCTGCAAAGTGTAATTAAAAAAAAGAAAGTAAAATAACAACCCTTGGAAGTTTGTGCAGAAAATCTCGCTATCAAGAACCGAATGTCCACAAAGGAGACAGAGGAGTCCTAAAATTTTATTTGAATAAAAGGAGAGTCCACTGGGGCATACCCCTATTGGGTCTCTCAAATCACAGGAGGGTGCAGCCTCCTTTAATGCATTAGCATGCATTCCCTACCAAGATACCTTCCCCATTGGCTAAGGTACTCAGAAGTTACAGACTTTCCAGCCCGCCTAACATATGTTGTTCCTTGGTATGTTTCCCCTCCCTGGTCATACATCGCATGTCTAATTAAAGTGACTTTATGCCTCCCCCAGGTGTGAAAGTTAATATGCATTAGCTATTAATGCTTTGGCCTACTCTACGAAAGTTCATTCTGTGGTCATTTCTTGATAAGGATCTCTCTGATTCCTTCCTGTTTTCCTCTGAGGTCAACTGCACCCGGTCACATGTAGCACAGCCTGTACTCCCTGGTCCTGCTTGCTAAAGAATGTGGAGCATTTCACACATTTATAAAGACACAGACTCCTTTGTTCCACTCAGCTTTGTTTCTTTGCTACAGAATTCTTAGCCTGCAAGAAGACGCATTTCAGAAAACAGCAGATTCCTTCTGAAATTAATGCGTTAGTCAAGGAAAGGATCCCAATGTGGGAAATAAAAAAGTTAAAGGTGCTACTGCAGCACTATTTGTGCTATTCTCCCATTTTACTTCGTAGATCCAAGATAAGAAAATAAGCACCTGAAATTAACCTCCTAAGTATTTCACTGTGCAAACGCAAAGCCGTGGTAGAGGGGAGACTCAAGATATACCACTCATTATGAAGAACTGCTCTAGTCCAAGAGTTGTGGGGATCATCCTTTCAGAAGCTGTTGACTGATGGCTTTCTGATTATATAACTAGTGGAGCTGAAGGTGTTCTCACAGATGAAGTACTAAACATAGACTGACTTCCCAAGGAAATGCACTTACAGCCATTTTCTCTGAAGACACAGCTGGAAACCCTTCATTGGAAAAAATAGGGTTGGGACTAAGAGGGGCACTGAACTTGGGATTTGAGGGATCACAAAATGGATAGGGGGGAAAGGGAGCCCTATTTGCCCTGTAGGTATGATAATTTCTTACATTAAGCCTTCTTCATTTTACACTAGTGAGATAAGTAAACCCATGACCAAGAGCCCTGATCATGTCAGTGTCTTGGCAGGTATCTGTAAAAATTAAGACTTTCAGATAGTATATCTAGGCATGAATTAAAATGTTGAGTTGCTGTCCAACCTTAAGGATAAGAAAATTTTGGATAAACGAAATGATGCAATTATAGACTCCAGCAATGCTTTAAGGTTTCATTCATAATACATATATATATATACACACACGTGTGTGTGTGTGTATTGTGTGTATATTTTGTGTCTGTGTTTGTAGGTACACAGTAAAATAAAATGGAATTTAAGACTTTTGATATAAAAAAAAATTGCAATGTTGGATTTTTAAGGAAGCCAGCCAATTTGTACTCATTCATGATGCCATTAGAGAAATGGCAAATACACCTCACACTTTGTACAGATCACCTAGCTGTGCTAAGTGATTAGTTCCAAATAAAATATCATATTCAAATTAATTGATTTATTGAGTAAACTGACTACATATATATGTATATGTAAGTGCATATACATATGCACTGGTAACTGCAAGCGACGACAGCTTTCTGAAACTCGAGTGTAAGACCTTGGAGGAATGAATCTGGCTGTGCATTTTTACAGGCAGCTCAATATCAGAGAATCATTTCTTATTGCAAACCTTGCAGTACTCTTAGATTACAGCTATTTGCCAATTCTCTATTAGGGTCCTCTACTAAATCATTTTAAGAAAGCCATTTTTAACATTTAAAAAGTACAATAGTCTTCCTAGATGTGATGCAGACGTGAGGAATGTGACTATTAAGAACATTATTTTTTCTTAGACTAGAATGTTTTGGTAATGGAAATTTACATTTTATCTGAGATTCATGTATCGTAACTGCAGAATTTATTCATTTTGAATTCTGGGTCTGGAGCAGATGACAGATATGTATTTAAAATAATGTTACTTGACATGCAATTTCTATAAATAGTTCCACAGCTACAAGATAACTATTTGCAATTTTGCTCTCTTGGGAGGAAACTAGAAATTCTCTGATGCTTCATTATAATTGTTCTTGAAATTCATCACGTATGGGTACATTCTGAAAATTTTACCTTAAGATAGGATATGAAGACAGATGTTCTTTTGCATGTTTAATGTATTCCCAAATATTTTCATGGCAGTCATAGAATCAATCCCTGAGGCATTTGGTACACATGTATACAGAAATATACTGATAGAAAATCTTATTGAAAATAGATATCCATTGGTTTTGTAAAGCAGTCACCATTTTTTTCTGCTGTGGTGCAGGAGGCTACTGCAAAAGATAAATTGTTTTACTACCCAGTAAAGACTATACAATGAAATATATCATATATTTGACTTAGATTTAATTTGTATATGAAAAATTTTCTGTTCAGCTCACTGATGTAATGATTTAGATACTGAAATATCAACTATGGAAGGGAGAGCGCTATGTCATATACTAAGAATAACGTTTTGTTTTTATGCTCTTGGTAGGTGCTATTGGCATTGACAAAGCCAGAAGGAAAAATTAAAAACAAACTTAAAATTCTAGCAGAGCTTATGTTAATAAGCTAATAATAAAAGCTAATGTTTGAAAGTCTTAAGCCGATTTCCATATGTTGCTTTCCTTTCCAGTGTTAGTATTCTCATGTTTTCATTTGAGGTTGAAGCAGAGAAAACAAAAACCTTAGAAAGTAAGGTGCAAGTAACGTATATATTATAAATGTTCCTGAAAACAAATAAGATGAACACACTGCTTGATTTAAGTGCTCTTTTAAATTTTTGGCAGGTCTAAATTTGCTTTGTATCCCATTTGTTCCTTGTTCTTTTAGTTATAGCAAGCAGTAATGCTCCCTTTGCTATGGAAAATACTGTTGTTGCCAAGTTTGTCAGCTAAGCTTCATTTTTACAGTTCTGGTAGCATCAGTTTGTCAACATAGAAGCTAAAATATTCCAAACTCAATTAGGCTTTATAAAGCTTGTCTCTAGAGGTGGCATTAAAGGGTTTGGATAGCCTTATTTGCTCAATACTAAGGATATTTGTAGGTCCTGCTAAATGTTTCCTAGTGACTTATTTTGAAAGTTTTAAGAGACTTCAATATGTTTTTCATCTTATTCATACTCCTTACCACATCATCCTAGACACTTTTTAAAAAGGCATGCTAATATTGCCACCATTTCAACTAGTATCATGCAGGCCAATAATATAACATGCAGACATAACAGGGAAAAAAATGGTATAATACTTCATTTTGGTATGCTTGCCAGTTATTTTTTTTTAAAAAAATACAGATTACAAAGTGAACTGCCTTTAGCAAAAAGTTATAAGTGATTCATACAGGAAAATTCTTCCAGATTGACAAGTTAGACAAATTTGCTTTAATAAATAAATATAATGTAAAATAAGACTCAGACTCAAACAACATCACAGCATCACAACATCACAACTCCAATTTGCATAGCTTTAAAGAATACAATTTAATATTTTATGATATTGTGTAGATTTGCATTCTGAAGGTTAATATTTCTATTAGGGAATACTATCTGATGTGCGTTGCATTCCAAATTATTTTAATGAAGTTGAACAGTTCTCATGTTATCAAAAGATTTCCTGCTAAATGCAGATTATCACTTCAGTACATCTTTTGCTGGTTCTACAGACTAACCACTTTCCTGAATTATTTTAAATTAGCACACAGATTGAGTTAAGTTTAATGGAGAGATTTTAGCTTAAGTTTAATGGAAAAAGTATTTTATGTTTTTAAAAGTAAATAATAACGTTTTGCTGATGCTGAGGATGTATTTTCTGTAATTGCACTGGTGACACTCTCATAGAGAGTCACTTAAATTAGAACTCTTAGAACTCTATTTCTCCAGTAAAATCATACTGTCACATTCTGATATATCACTTTTGGAATAAAACAGGAAAGAAAAACCAACATTCTACTTTTTGCACTGTCCTTTTACATCTAATTTAATTTTAAAAGGGTGCCCTCTCCATGGAACAGAGATTTCTATTTTCAGTTGAGGTTATAATTTTTTACGCAGATGACACAGCAATATGAGAGTTGCCATGCTGGAATAGATATAGCTAATCTTGGCTGATACAATGCCTCTGGTTGTGGCCTGTTCTCTATCTACTAAGGAAAATGAAAATGTCTGTAGCAAAGAAGGCATGGGAAATGTGTATTTCTGACATTAGCTTTTAGTGAGGTTAAATCTTTGGATGGAATTTTACACTCAAGCTAATGAAATTACAGAACTTTGGGCTAATATTAGTGATGATCCATCGAATACTGCATTTGAGTATTTCCCATGGGAAATGTCCCACCATATGTCAAGAATGAACTCCAAGCATACAGGAAATTACTATGCATATGGTGTTATTTGACAGCACTGAACAGGAATTCTTACAAACAGTGTTTCCTGGGAAGGTAGGAAACTCGTTATCTTAATTGCACAACCAAAAAGTAAAAAGTATGAGGTTTCTCTGCCCAGCTGCAGGACTGGTTTTATTTTTTCAGATGTTGCCAGTGCAAAAATTTGTAAGCAATGTTCAGAGTATAGACTCCGTCTTCCTTCCCTTTCACTGCCTACAGGGATAAGAAGCTCCTAAACTCCCTGAGCCCCTGTTAAGCCATTGATAGTATAAAAAATATGTTTCCATTTATTTCCTGCTTAAACATGCAAGGACAGCATCAGGAGACTGGTGTAAGTGTTAGCTTAGAGACAATCTG
This sequence comes from Tinamus guttatus, assembly GCF_059628265.1. Classification (NCBI taxonomy): domain Eukaryota; kingdom Metazoa; phylum Chordata; class Aves; order Tinamiformes; family Tinamidae; genus Tinamus; species Tinamus guttatus. The sequence goes on from NW_028288935.1 coordinate 146,726, forward strand.
CAGAGGTAAAACAGTTCTATACAGTGAAAATCTTAAACACTGTCTTAAGGTCAAACTAACCTTCCCCATAAGCCTCCAAGAAACCAAATGCAGAGGCCTCTCTCTCTTTTTTTTTTTTTTTTTTTACCTCACACTGCTATTCAAGCATTCTTATAGAAACTGATGAAAGAGACAATGTTGAGATCAACTGAGTCAAAATTCTGATCTGGAGATGGGGAAAAATCTTTAAACTAGAAAAGGAGCACAAGCTTTTTTTTTTCCTTCCTACAAATAATAAATAAATTGCTAAATATCCCCAAACCAAAACCACAGAATATTTCTTGCCTATTCTCAGAAAGATTAAATAAAAATATATAGAAATATTTTTCATGGAATTGTAATTTAAACACAGAATTGTAAGGCATCTTAGGATATCCAGTTCATCTCTTATGCCAAAGGGAGAATCAGTTAGTTTAAATAAGTAAATCTCAGATTTTTTTTGGTAACCATTTCTTAAAATAGATCTAGTGCTTTCTTTTTAACTTCCAAAATTCTTCAAAACTCTGTGATTTAAACATCTCACCAAACATCTTACGCTATTCGTTTTTTGTTTCAATTGCTTCTGTTCTGCTGAGTCCATCCCTCATTCTTCTTTTTTTTCCAGACAAACCTTTAGTTCCTAAACTTTTCTTCATCTCAGTATGAACATACATAACAGATAGTAACCACGGACCTCACACTGTTGCATTGGCCCCCCTTGCTTTTAGCTGCAGTGAGGGCTGTCTCAGCAAGAACAGTCCATGTCTTTGAATGTGTCGTGTGTCAGCATGACTGATTGCCTAGTTGAGGGGAGGAAAATTTTTTTCTCACTATACAGACGAAGCCTAGTAAAACTTATGCAATAATAGTAACTTGCTACATCTTTAGTAAATTAAAAATGTCATGTGATGTGGAATCTAATACATGTTGGTCAGTTACATGAGAATTTACAGAACAGCACTACAAGCAATGTTTCCATAAAAATTACCATACACAAAAAGATACTATTATTAATAAATAAAAGATACTATTATTAATAAAAAATAAACAATAAATAAATTAAACAAGTAGACTTCAGTATGAATATAGATCAATTGCTCATCCTGTCCATGCATGTTCCACTCCAAATTTTGTGTTTCTATTCATTTGCTCAGCTTGAATGAAATAAACATGTATCCTGGATTTCTACATTAAAACAGTGCTGAACATTTCTTCTTTGTGAATCCTATCAAAAACAGATCAGCCATCATAAAACTTCCATTTTTACTTTTAGTTATAAAAAATGAAGCACCAAAATCTTAGATTCAATTACATGATTTAAAATAATACCTTTGTTATGAACTATGTTTTAAGCTAATCTCCACAACAAAAACCTTAGAGAAGAGGCTCAGGGATGAGGTTGAAGAACAGTTTTGTGGACAAGAAGAGGGAGGGCAAGGGAGAGGAAAGCAGAAGAACTTTTGCAAGGGAAATACTTGTCAAACCCAATTGACGTTGAGCTGATATATTAAAGGGCTTCTATTGAATGAGTCTTACCAAGTTGCTGCCGTATATAGGGATCTTTCATGGACTCAGAGCCACAGACCTGGGAAAGGGGCACAGCAGGAGGGGCTGTGGTTGCAGTTGAAGTGGGGGGATGCTGCCTATGATGAGCTCCAGATGAGCTGCTGATGCCCATGAGCCAGCCCTGAAGAGCCACAGGAGCCATGGTCTTACGCTGCCTTCAGGGTTTTGACCCATATCGTATGTGACATCTATGGGGCCACTAGTTCATGTGGCTTATGCTATATTATTTTCTAACATGGCATTATATATATTTTTTTTCTTTTTAGTTTGTCTTTTTATTTCTGTTTGTGCATTTATCCCTAGAGAACCCAGATTTCAAAGGGACTTTTATCCAGATTTCCAAATTCTCTATTTGTGCCATGTCCTTTAATTGCTTTTGAACGGTTTTCCTGAGCACCCAATCTCAAAAAATGTTTAACAGGAGTACAAACTGTGATGTGCCTATGAAAAAAGAATGAGAAGAAATGCATCAGGAAGCAACCGAACATTGTGGTAGAAGGGATGTCATCATAAGAGAGAAAAATAGAAATAGACAACTGACACTGTAGATTAACTCATAACACCATAGAATCAATCACTGAGATCTGTAAAATACCTTAGACAGGGCAGATGTCAACACGAGCAGATTAACACTTCTCTTAGTCAGTTGTTGACTATTTTATTTTACAGAACAAAAATTTTAAAAAGACATCATGTTATTCACCATTTCAGCTTCTATTTCTTCATATCCTGCATGTATGTATTTAAATTCTGTATTCTAATGCATTTTTCCTTTTTTTTTTTTTCATACTGACATATATTTTACTAAAGCTTTTCTAGGAAATGTGTTCACTGTCCCATTTTTTTTTTCTTAATTAAAGACAGTGCTTCTGGTAGCATAATAAATGGAAAGATTCCCTTCTGGCGTGATCCATACATATATATTCTGCAATTAAGTCATCTAGACAAATGAAATGAGCTCATACTCCTTGTAAAAAAATGGCTGAACCTCTTGCTACCTTGCTGGTCACTCATTTTCAAGATTTTCACATGTGAAGAATTTTCCCCTGCATTTTTTGTTTGTTTGCTTTTGCAGTAGACATGGGAAAAAGTTGAGGATTTCTAAAAGAAAAATATATTTAAAACTCACATTATGGCTTTCTTTTACTTTAATTAGTTCTGTAAAACTAGTGTAGTGGGAATCAAAACACTCAACTGACACTCAGTTACTGTTACTCAGTCAAGTATTTTAAGTAAAATAATGCATTATCATATGTATTTTTGTAATATTGTGCCAGGCTTACCTTTTTCTTTCCATAGTCCATACAGTTTCTAATAGGGTATTTGAATAAGAATGATATTTTTCACTTTAGTATTCTGATTTTATGAAATCATCATACTAAAGAGAGAGGTTGAAATATTTTGGGTAAAAAAAAAAAAAAAAAAATTACATGTTGTGTATGGAAGATACAGCATTCAGACATATGCCCCTTCCCAGTATAATTAGACATGAGTACTATAACAAGAATGTTAATGATTTTTGCATTTTCAGTATGTTTTCTTCATATTAACACAGTTCAAAATGCAATGGAACCATTCTACAAACTACAACAGCGTAGTGTGAGCACTGCAAACCCTCAGAACTCTGTCCTCCTGCTCTACATTTATGCCTCCTGGTGCTGTGTTCAGTATATATGGAAAGCTACTATGTTCAGCTCTGCCATTTTATAAGAGCAGCAGCTCCGATAAATTGCCATGAGGTTCTGTGAGTTTTCCTGTGCTTTCAGGGGAGTTAGTTTTAGCTGTGCTTCCATTCAAACTGTGGCTGCTTCTAAAATTTTGAAGGCTTTGATTTGAAGAAATTTGAACATGGCTTTCTCCTAAATTCATACTTCCCCTTCCCACCAAAGAAACAACATATCTATCTTCAGCATTCAATTCTGGGTGGCAGCTGAGATTTCTTCTTCACTGCTTAAAAATAATAATGTAGAAAGGTCACCCAGACATCCATCCATGCAGCCATTTTCCTTTTTATATTATAGGACCAGAACTGTTATTTTCAAGCCAAATGATCTTGGTACCCAAAGATCAGTCAAAACTACTCTGAGAAGACTTTAAATTTCATGGCATACATGACTTTTTAAGTCTGGAGCCTGAAATCTTAAATCAGTCCTGGTTTGATTTCCATAAAGCTAAACTCATTAAGTGGCACACTAAAGCACTTGGAGCCACTATATTAAAATATTTTAGTCATGTTGTACACGTAATATTATGTTCAAATTAACTTACAATACTTTTGTAAGGACCCAGAGAAGTGAATGTGCATATAGAAATTTGTTTTCAAAACTTCACAGGAATGAGAACTCCCTTAGAATAAGAGTGAAGATAACAATAACGGATAATATTTGCTATTTTTTTTTCTTTTTGTTGTAAATAGTTTATTGCAAATTCTTTTGCTTCAATATCTGTCTTATGAGTTCAGATTTGTCTTCCCTGTAATTTTCTCTCTTTAACAGCCTCAGCTGCTGTAGGTCACCTATAGCAGAAATTGAAGTCTTCTGCTTGGTTTAAATAAACTAGCCTTTTTGGCCCAATGACCTTTTGCTTTTTCTTACTCTTTAGCTTGACATTTTCCGGGGTACTAAATGCATGTGCATAAATCTTCACTTCACTAGATTCACTTGACTGAATTGCTCAATATGGGGGAGATTTGAATAGTATGAACCTGGAAAGGAGGAAGTGCTTCTCACTCAGAAAAGAATAAACTTTCATAGCAGTTATTTCAGTAGATTTAAACATTTTATTAAATTACATGAATTTGTAGGCAGTTCTACAGATCTGCCATATTCTTCTCGTACTTTCCGCATTTTTAATAGCTGACCCTCAAGATAAGCAGTAGTGAGAAAAGCTCTGAAATAGCTTCCAAATCCCTTTTAGTTCTACAGGTTCATCTTAAATTCTCATGATCACATTCCTGAAGGCTTTGTCTCAAGAATATTCAAAAAAGAAGTTTAATGAAGGATTGTGTAGTTTGACGGATAGTCTTCCAGGTCTGAATGTTCAGCCTATTCAACTGCCAGGAGAAAGTGGAAGAATGATTCCATTTTACTTAATCTCTGTCCACAGCAGAGACAGGTCTGCAAAAAGGTGTCATTGTCAGGCAAAGAGTGACATATGCTTATCTAATTTTATTACTTTTCGCTTCAGTGTTGGTGGTTGGCCTATCTTTGCTGCTGATCTTTGCTTAAGTCTAATGTGATTTTTTTTTTTTCAGGTAAGTTGTATGACTGCCAGGCTTTTTGATCTAAATTTTCTGGAGCATGAGGTCTTGCTGAAATGTGTTTCTAATTTGTTATCTAAATTAGATTTGTGCTATCTTCTGATTTATTTCTTTATATTCTATTTATGTTATTCCATTATATTTGGAAATCAAATATGTTATGTTTGTACGCTGCTTGTGCAATGTACATAGGCAATATGCATACTAGTCAATAATAAAAACAAAAAAAAATCCTACTTTCCAGATGCATTTCTTTTCTCCACAATTATAAGTACACTAACCAGAGACCCTACTTTTGTCAGTCATAGGACTCGTTTTCTGCAGCCTTCATTTCAAAAGATTCCTTAACCTCAAAAAATGATTGAGTTGAACCCTACATATAAGCACATTTAAATGTCATAACCTACTCATTAGTGGGAGGACTAAAAAGAAAAAAAAAATTCAAAGAAGGCCTAAATGAACATTGATTTTGCATGCAGTTGCTCACCACATGTATCTTAAAGTTACAATGCTACAGTTAAGAATAATTACTGAGGAGGAAAGAAAAGGACAGAAAGCTGGGCTGAACTCTATGAAGTTCAAACATGCAAACCCTCTCAGCTCAAGAAGTGAAATGACATTTTCTGACTTTGGTAGAAATTTGCATAATGTGGAAAAGCTTTCTTTTTATCTGCACACACTCATGTTCACTCTACAATGATCAATTTTTCAAGTAATGTTTTAAAATGTATGCAAAAAAGGGCTGCTCTTGAACCACTGTAATTCCATATCCATTTGGAACACACATCAGGGGACTGTTAAACCTCTGACCCTCCTATCACTACTTACGTTACGATGTTTGACTTCTTAAATAGTTGTTACAGATGGATAGTTAAAACAAGTTTAGAGGAAAAATAAATCATTTGAAAAATCAACTAAATATTTGTAAACTAGGTCACACTGTGCAATTACAGTTTTCCAGGATCATGTTTTTTTGGAAAACAAAGCTATTTTAATGGTGTCTGTGTTTGTTTGTCTGTTTTTCCTAGTAGAACATATGGATTTTTATCTGTTCATGTGGATTCTGCAAAGAATCAAGATGACTAAGCTGAAGCTATTGCAGAGACCTGAAATAGTCCTATTAAATATGTTTTATGTTTCACATTACACTGCAGTCATGCACACTGGGGGTTTTAAGAATGTTGATTTTTTTTTGTTAACACCACAGACGAGTAGAATTTTACTGAATCCCTGGCTGATTTTCAGAAGCTAATATATACAGCTGCAAAATAAAGGTAAGAAAACACTTTTTTTTCCTTTAATATTTTTTTCCTCCTCCCTTTAGATTTGAAAGATGTTTATTTTATTTTCCAAAAAGTGATTAATCCAATATCTAATCCAATTCTATCCAATTATCATATTAAAAAGAACTTGATCTTGAGCAAGGAGATTCTCAGGCTTTAACACATTTTCCCATACTTTACTTTCTATTTTTTCATTTTAAGCTTTAGGCATTCTAACTTCTCTAATGCAGTTTCCTAGTTGTAAACTTGGAGAGTACTTCCACTACTTCCAGTATTATGAGAATAATAACCTAGAAAAGGTTATTCTGATGCTTCAAAACTGAGAACAATAATGTTATTTGACACACATGTTTCTGAGTCACAAGGAACTTAACTGGAGGTATGCTAAAGAATTCAGTTATGTAACAGATAGCACAAAATTTCTCTGCAATGACACTTGACTAAGTATCCTCATGGAGGTTCACATGTTTCATTTTTGTTACAATAAATTATAACAGGCAACCACTTAGCATTCACTTAAATTACTATGATGTGTAATGTTTCTAAACAAAAAGGAAAGCTTTTCACAAGATTTCTCACACTTACCAATTTTTATTAGTCCAATTAGACAACTTAAGTTTCATTTTGTTACCTGAACATTTTCTGTTGCAGAATTTGAATAAAAAGATTTAACTTTGAAGCTTCCTAAGAAACATTATGGAAAAGGAGAGACTTCTTTTGTTTTCCTGACTTTATACAGTTCTGCTTGGCAAGATGAAATACCTGAAATGAAACGTGCTGTCACCACTAAGCCCTGATGGGCTTAGCTTGAGGTTAACATTAGAAAAGTCTCCCTGAATATTACAGCTTTCTTCCTGTCTCCAATTCTCATTTCAGTATTTTTTTTCCTCTTTCCCTCTCCCTCTAAACTAATGCAAGTAGATTTTTTGCAGTTAATATTGCTATACCACTACCATATCAATGCAACTTTTCATTTTACACATACAGCTTCAGCTTCACACTTACAGAAAAACATTCTATTATTATTTTTTTTTTCAAAGTATGAATGGAGTAGCTCTATATATTTTACAAAAATGATGCTACAGAAATTCAATCTATTTGTTCTATGCCAATCCTGGAATCACATATAGTTGCCATACAAAAATCTCGATCCTTTCATCATAAAATGAGGCTGGAAATAAACTCACATACTAGTGCGTGTGTGGTGCCATGCAATTTCAGAGCAGTCTCTGTACATCAGGGTCAGGAATCTACATGTACACGTCACCTTTTATTCATTCTGCTTTGACAGGTTGCTTTATGTAGAAACTTAACTACAGGGTAGGAAGTGTGATGTGGTTTGGGAACATGCTGAGAGACACATCTGGACCTGAGAACCCAGAAGCAGATCTGCTCCCAGTAATATAGTAATATGCAGCCGGAAGAGATTAAAAAGTAAGTCAACTGAGGATAGTTACATAAACTTTCTTCAACAACTTAATTGAAAAGGGACAGAAAATATATGAGATTTTCAAACCAAGAAAGGAAAAAAAGCAAATGAAGGATTAAACTGTGAAAAAAAGTGACCTGTGGAAGTCATCTTTCATAAGGAAGATAAGAATAGAAACAATCCTGTTTTTTAAGGAAGGTGACCAGTGTCCTGCAATCTGCATTCAGGGGAGAGAATGACGCAAGCATATGATGCTGCATAATTTTTTTGCATGTCTGTGAACAACTTACTTGGAAGTGTATGTTAGGTGGGATTCGAGATTAGGACATTTAACTGTACTATCATCTTACATATAAGTAAGTTCATCTCGGTTGCCTCAACATAAGTGTCTAGTGTCCTCTTAACTGTTTGATGGCATCCCATCTATCTTCCAGATGCCCTTCTGCAAAGGGCAAGTCTCCTGATGTTCTGAACCATGTCTGTCAGACTTGTGCACTAAATATGTGTATGTGGTTCAGTTAATAAATCTGCTAATCAGTTCAGGAAATTAAACTCAAAGGCTATTCAGCTGCAAATGAAGGTTTCTAATTTGGAGTGACATTAGCAGCTTTTAAGGTTACATTGATGGTATTGACTAAAGGCTTGATTTATGTTCAACCACCTTGCACCATCTTGGATATTTTAGAGAATCTAAGACACACATAAGGCTGGCGGATACTGCTGGAGACCTGCAGAAAACCAGTATCTTCCTGTATGGGTTATCTACTGATAGCAACTGATAACCAAAGATGAGATCTGAGGATATCTGAAATTATACTGGCCTACTTCTGTGGGCAAGTTTACAGAGTCCCAGATCTCTGCAATGGAAATTTAAGTGGCTCGTGTATGTGGATATCAACATAAGGAAATGTAGGTGTGGGTGATTATTTGTACAAAGTGAATCCCAACTGTCATGACTAAAGCAAACAAACAGTCAGTAGGAGTGTGGTGAATAATTTACATTTTCCAGTGAACCAAATTTCCCATTTAGTTTTCTTTCTTCTGAAATTCCCTTCATGCTCATGAAGTTCATCTAGTTTCCTGCTAGTATATATTAGGGCTTGATTCAATTGCCTAATCCCAAATGTTTACAGCACTTACAATGTCAGTGGGTAAACTGATGAGCCCTTAGCTGCTGCTCCAAAAGGCAAATGTCCTGTGTGGACATTTCAGAGACCTTAGGACATCTCAAATGACAACAGAAACATATTTAAGCAACTAAATATAATAACCATAGAAAACTACTTAGAGGAACTGATGTGATCTTACCACACCAAAATAATGCTAATTATATGTAACATTTTTCACTCATAAGGCCCTCCTTGCACATGCTAGATGTTGCAACCTTTCAAAATTTATTTTGCTCTCTCTGTTGCTGTTGATTAAACAGCAAGAAAAACAACGAGCTTTAACACAGCTGCTAGGTTTCTTTTGGGACATACTTTATGCTTGGCAATTATAAGTAATATTCTGATATTTCGAGAATAGGAAGAATGCTTTTGTAAAATTCTCCTTAAAAGGCTGAAAAACTCTCTTAAGCAGAAGCAATAGAAGATAACAATAAAAGTAGAGTTTTCTTTTAGGAGCTTACAGCATGGAATTTCAAATTTAAAATGGAACAGTTAAGGAATCCCAATGTTATCACGACAAACTATAAGAAACTCCTTTGGATTGTGTTTGTCTCAACATTGTTGCCATAACATTTAAGACTTCTTGACCTAGGCATCCCGTCTATCAGCTTGAGGTGTTTTATCTACTTCTTGGCATTGGCATCCTGTCTCTGGGAAGATTGTGAGATCAGCATGAGACCAAAACAATGCTCGGCAGGGCCTATGGAGTGGCACTTGCACTCGAGTTGGGTAAAGAGGAGTGCCAGAGCACGCAGCACATACAGAAGTGGGTAGTCTCTTTAAGAACTGGGACATAAACAGGACTGCGTGTTCTCTCCTGGGGGCGTCTTCTTCCGGATTGCACATCTTCTTTCCCTGGACATCACCTACACCGAGGTGGGTGCGGATCATCACCTGCACCGAGGCACCAAGGCACCTGTACCTGCACCGAAGCAGGGTCAATGACGCTTAGCTGGACTGGTGGTGATGGTAACTATAATCTTGCTGCATCTCTCCTGATTGCTTGCTTTTCTTTTTTCTCTTCTTTTTCTCTTTGTCCTATCGTGCTTATGAGAATAAAGCTTACAAGGTTGTATAGCATTTGACCTCATTTGTGTCTTTATCTCGCTCTTGGGATCATAACAAAACCTCCCCCAACACTGGATCGGGACACAAACTTTTTTTCCTTTTTTTTCTTTTTAATTATAATTACCGTCTCCAAGAGCTCTCTGCTCACATGCTGAAATAGGATCACCCATTCAGAGAAAGAGCTTGTTTAAATAAATTATTGAGAAAACCAAGAGGTCAGAAACATCTGTGTTCATATGCTGACTTTCCCAATGTGTGTCCCTCAGCCCCTTTACCACTTTATATCTCTATTTCATTATCTGAAAAATGGGATTTATAATTAACTATCTACCTCACAAGGCTGTAGCCAGATTGATTATTCAATTTTTAAACAGTAATTTAAACAATAGAGTTCTAGGTCTTGCTGGTTCTTAGTCTAGAAGATGGAGCTGGGTTGTTAAAATTTACAATAATTCTGGAAGGGCCTTAGTAGAAGTATCTGGTGCATCTGTAAGCAGAATTGCTGCAGTCAGTCTGGGGTCAGTGCTGGGCAGCGTCTCCTCGGCCCAGGAGAGATGGGAGCTGCAGCCACGCGGCCGGCGCGTGACCAGGCAGCTCATTGGGCAGCCTCGTGCGTGGACGGCGTGTGATCCCCTGCCTGATTGGCTGGTTGGGTTGCTGGGCTCCGCATGCTGCCGGGCAGGGCAGGGGCTGCTCCGGGCTTGGAAACTCTGTAAATTGTGTTTAATCCCAAATAAAGGTCTCGGCTCACCATCACAGAGACCCTGCTCCTCCATACGCCCGCAAATGGTGCCCAACGTGGGGCTCGAAGACTAGCTGTCTCTCCAGTTGCACCGCCCATCTGAACTCCAGGGTTCCCGCTGAAAGGAAGTGCATGCACTAAAAGCCTCTTGAAAGGAAAGAGGTAAGCGGCTGCGAACTACGGGTTCGTACCTAACGAAGGAACAGAAGGACTGAGTCTGCTCCTTCAGCTTTTGTAAGATAGATTCCACCTGTGATTTACATGTCTATGCTATTATATATAATTGAGATTTAGTATAGCAAGCCATTGCCTAAACACAGTCATCTCTTTCCGTTTTAAAACCCTAAAGAATCCTCCTCTAGCTGCTATCTGGATAAACATGTGTTTTCCTTAGGTTTCTTCTGGCATCTCAATGCCGTTCTGTGAGTAATTGAATCATGTCCCACATCGATACAGTCAATGGAATATGATGAGCAGTTCTGTTTCCTTAAAATTGACAGATTTGGCCAGAATAGGTTTCTAGATCCTCCTGAATGTATTGACTGGATTAAATTAGGCAGGATAACTTAGGTGGTCTCAAATTGGATGATTACAATAAAGCTTACTATGGTTGGCTTAATTAAAGAGCAAAGTCTATATTCTAATCACCTTTCCTAGTCATGAAATTATTTTCCATAGGATCTTCAGCAGAGTCAGATCTCCATACTTCCAAGAAATAGTACTACTTCCATTTGATAGCATTTTCAAAAATAGTTTTTTTTTTTGTTTTTTTTTTTTTTTTAAGGCATGTAGCAATGTAGCAAGTGTTGCTGGCCGCTCCTTCATATTCATTATTTAATGTCTACTTGTGTCAGGAAATTGATAACTTTTATTTAACAAACAAATGCACAACTTTTATATCAGCCTCTTTCCATACTCCCAAAATCCTTAAAAATTTGCTTCCATTCACCATGTGAATAGTGTTACTGTATCATCTTGTATATCTTCCAAGAACAATTTTAGCCATTTTAAGTATATCATTTAACCAGAAACAATGTCTATTCATTTTGATCATAATAAAGATGAGTGCCTTAATAAGGGTCAGCCTCACCTTTGTTCTGAACAGAGGTTTTAATTTTGGTAATGTTAAGCCTTACCTTAATCCTGGTCAGAATTTTCTAAGTGTGTGTCACTGAACTCTTTATTTCAGCTCTCCTCAAATCACTGGCAATACTTTCCATTGCTTAAAATAGCGGAGGAACACCATCAATGTCCATTAATGCAGCTCTTACGTATCTGCAGAAACCCAGGAGAGGCGCTTCTTGACATGAGACTAAAAACTGAACCAAGAGAGGATAATGTGATCCATACACTTTCACAAAGAAGGAACATTGAACTTTAGAGTTTTGCTACTGTTGAAAACTAAAATGAGTTAAACTGTAAAAACAAACCAACAAAAAAAAAATTATATTGCATTTTCAAACTATAGCGTCACCTGGGGCAGCCACTTGAGATGTCAGGTTTTTTTGCACAGTTCACACTGAAATAGTTTCTACAGGAATTGAAAATAATCTGCTGTTTTTCAAGGAAAGGTACTTACTGATACAAAGCATCTTACAAAACAGGAGCACCTCCATCCACCGATTCTATAGCCTTTACTTCATTTAGCATCTTTAAACTTAAACTCAAGTTTTTTATCAAAACCAAGAAACAATGTAAAAGATCAGTTTATCAGTTTAAACAAAGTGTGTACTGACAAAAGCACTTGACTTTCTGTAGATATCATACATGTTTTTGCATAGTATTATTTCATTTTTGTCCCACTTTGAGATAAAAAAAAAAAAAGAAAAACTGGAGTATTCAGTCCATCCAACATAGGTTTTTCAATTTCAACAGTTAGACTGTTATGAGTTCACAAATAAGAATTACAGAATCATTCAGGTAGTCAAGGACATCAGGAGGTCTCTAGTCCAACTTCCACCTAGAGCAGAGTTAGCACCGAATTCAAACCATCTTGCTTAGGACCTTATCCACTTGGGTCTTGCAAACCTTAAAGGGCAGTGACTATTCAGCCTCCCTAGATAACTTGTCTTCCCATCCTCAGTACTTAATTACCCTTAAAGTGTTTTTCTGTTTTTTTTTTTTTTTTTTTTTTTTTTTTTAAATACATACTCGGTCTAAATTTCCCTTTTTCAGTTAGATCCATTGTCTTTCAGTCCCCTGCCACATTATCAAAATGTAGCTAATGATTCCACATACTGGAATCCAAATTGTGACACATACAAAACTTGTTAGCCTTTAACAATTATATCCTAAAACAGCTGTGAGTATACAGTACCACAGAACTGAAGCCATAAAATTAGCACTGATGACTGCAGTCCTTAGTCATTAGGTCAAGGTGATCTGTCTTGAGAGCTCTTCACTGAGGAAAACTGGAGCAAAAGTGGGCTATCTTCTTTATTCTTCATCTTTACTAATCATGTTTGATGTTCTTATACTGTTTCTCCCTCCTTAAAAATGTGGGGCGAGATCTCAAGTGCCCTTGACTTTCATTAGCTTTTTGCTTATTTTATCAGTCACTCTCTGCGTTCAGTGCTGTCCTGTCTCTTTGCAGTCCTTTATGCCTGTATTTGTCTAGCAACTCTTTTATTATTATTACTTAGATGCCTCTTGTATGTAGTTACTTACTTCTTTTTGCTGCTTTGGTTATCACATTGGCAACAGATTACTCATTGTGTGACAATGTATCACAAAGTAATTTTACACTGTTGTTCATTACATTATTTTAGTACACTCATTATTAAAATTAGTTTACCTTGAATTGAATTATATACTTGCTTGCAATTTCTACGTGTCACAGTTTTGCCCGTTCTGCTCTTTTTTGACTACATGCCCTGGAGTAGGATGCTGTTTTGTCCATCCCCAAGCCAACTCTTGTCCAGACTGCACCAGCCCTGATTCCTCAGCATCTCCTCACATGGTAAGTGCTCCATCCCAACCATCCTGTGGAGCCTCTGATGAACCCACTTTATTTATGACTTCGTTGCCCAAACTAGACACAGTATCCAGATGTAGTCTAACAAGTGCCAAGTAGAAGGAATAATTAGAGAGAGAATGATGTTGGTCATGTTGCCAGCATGCACTACTGGCTCCCATTCAGGTCCCCAGGATTTCCAGAGCCTTTTCAACACAGCTGCTCCCTAGCCCATCAGTCCCCAGCTGATATCCCTGCTAGGAGGTTCTCCTTCCCAGGCAGAGGAACTTGCTTCTTGCATTTCAGGTGTTCTCTGTCAGCCTATTTCTCCAACTTCTTTAGCTCTTCTGGATGGGAGTTCTGCACTCCAGTGAATTTACTGGTTTCCCCAGTTTGGCATCATCTGTCAAAGTGACTAAGCATATTTTGCCTCCTCCTCCAAGTAGAGATATAAAAGAGGATTGGTGCCAGGACATGCTCAGAAGAATCCCCTTATAACCAGACTTCAGGAAGAGAACCAAAGCTCAGCATTACCCTTTGATCCTACCAACATGGGTATTTTTTCAACCACACAGTAGTCTACCTATCCAGACCTAATTTACCAACTTAGATACCAAGATATTGGGAGAGAGCATATCAAAACCTGTGTTAAATTCAAAGTAGATGACCTGCTCTGTTCTTTCACCCACATACATTGTCATTTCTTGACAGAAAGCAATCAGTTTGGTCAAGTGTACACTATCCACAGTAACTCCATACTGACTTTCCCATCTCTTTTTTCATGTGCTCAGAAATGGCTTCCAAGAGGACTAGCTACATGATTTTTCTAGGGACCAAATGAACACACATTTCCCCACCTGTCAGTGCGGACTGAACATCAAACGAGACATCACCTCAACCTCAGCCTTCTCTCTCAAATACTCACCTCTTTTTTTTTGCTCTTTCACTGCTCTTGTAGCAGAAGAAGCTCTTGTTTTTGCCCAGGATGTTCGTTACCATTTTCAACTCTAGGGGAGCTCCAGCTTTCACTGCAAGCTTTGGCATTCTTTTTATGGTCTTTCTGCACCGCCTGTTCTCACTTCTGCCTTCTGCATTACTACTTTTTGCACCAGGCTTCTGTTGCAAGTTCGCTGTTTAGCCAGCTCAGTGTCTGTACACCCTCTCACACAGATGCATATATGCACATAGAATTTTATTACTGCCAGCAGAGGTCAGGGAGGTTAAAGTCTACCAGTAAGAACCAGAATCTGTTATCTGGAGACTTTTTCAAGTTACTTAAAGAAGACTTAATCTGCTTCATTGCCTTGATTGGATAGTCTGTAACAAACTCCCATCATGATGTTACTCTCACTGACCTCTTCTCTGACCTGACCCACAAGCTCCCAACCCACCTGTTTTCTGTTTCATGCAGGAGATTCATGCATGCCTTCCCTGCTTCCTGACTCTTTCTACTGCATCACAGGAACTGTCTCACCACATGATAGTTTTTCCAATAATGTCACTTTTCTGCACACATAAATGCATGTTCAGCTTCTCCTGTTTGCATCCCAGTCTGTGTCCATTTGTGTGCCTGCACTGAAGGTGAGCCCCTCCCAACTTGTTTTATTTTTCACGAGATCTGTCTTACTCCCATTATCCTGCCCAACATACCTTTTCCCCTGCCTTCCCTCACTTACATGTAATTTGTTACCACCATTTGCTGATGAGCTGGGTTTAAAACCCTCCTCACCAGGCTGAACAGCCTTGTTGGTAAAAGAATTCTTCATGTACTTTGTTAAATAGCTTTTCCTTTAAATACTAGTCATTTTTCTCCTCAACAAGTCAAAAATGTTAGAGCATTGCCTATAACATGAGCCATACAACCAGTTGCTAACTCTAAGGCTACATCTACTCCTATCCCTTCATCCAGAGAACCAAGGAGAAAAGCACATTTATGCTGAGAGCTCTGTAGTCACTCTTGATTTGCTCCAGATCTCTCTTGTGTCATTAGTGGCACACGGGTGAGAAAATGGTCTGATAGATACATGAGCCTTGGCAGCCTTTATGAAGCATCTTGGATCCAAGCCCTAATAAGCAACAAACCCGTAGCAGCAGGTCTATTTGGCAGACAGGTGCCTTTATCTCCTGCAGACCGAAATTTCAAAACACTATCCCCTGCTGCTTTCTCTAGACATTGAACTCTATTCAGGCATAGCTGGCTCTGAAGTCTATCTTAATGGTAGGCTGTTCTCCTTCCCTGATTATTAAGGCCCTGTACCAATTCTGGAAATTCAGATCTGAACATAAGAGACTTTCTTCTGCTCCTCAAATCACATGGTCCTGGCAATGCCTTTTTTGATAGTCCTTCTGCACACTCATCAGGTGTAGCCTCTCACTGACCGTCCTTCTCTGCCCAACCTCCTGACTAACCCCTCCCAACGTTACACTCTTTGCTCACTCCCAGTAGGTGAGGACACCCTCACCTACACCCTATATGAGGCATATATGAGCCCCATGATGCAGCCGTCCTCTGCCTTGACACTCTGCCTGGCCCATGGCTGCTGATGTGTTAGGGTGATTCCTTCTGCCAGTGCTAGGCTCCAAGCACCATGATTGTTTTTTTAATAAATTTGTCTTGCCCCAGAGGATTTGAAATAGTGTTTTTTTTTTTTTTTTTTTTTTTCCCTCCAGTTTCATAGTACACCAAACAGAGAATGCTATTGATTGTCTTTTTGTTGTTGCTTTCTCTTAACTTCAGAAATATTTGAGCTTAGGCTTTTTTTTAATAACCAAAAGACCATGAAACTGTTTTTTGTCTAATTATTCTCTATTAACATCTGGGCTGATATGTGTGTGTCACAAAGTTAGAAGTGGTGACTATTTTAAAGGGCATAGAAAAGAGGACAGAGGGTTTAAAAGGATAGTGTTTACTCCATCAGTTTTACAAGATTATTCTGGGACAGTTTCTAAAGATGACTAAAGTAAATCTTTCTGCCAGCATACAGTTTCCTGACAAGACGATTATTGTTCTTGTTGATTAGGTAAGAATATCTGTTTTTAATTTTTCTGCAATATCAATTTTTGATGACCCTATTTTTCACATCTTAGAATTTTCCAACCTCTAAAAAATTAGGATGACATATTCTCTGCATACTATTTCCTCCTGAAAAATAAGTAATTTTCATTTAAACACCACAAACCTTTTATTTTTCAGAATGAGTGTGGTGGAAACTATAATAGCTTGCTCAAATGAAAAAAAAAAAATTAAATACGCTTTTCTATTTGCCTTCTTGAGAAACATGAATGTCTTCACTTTTAAAAGAACATCGTTCCTATTAGTCATTTAATAGCATCAAAGAGTAAGAGCTAGAAAAGTCTGGAAAAGATTAGAAACATTCAGAGACATGTTAGAGTACTACAGATAATTTCTGAAATTGTAGGCTACATTGAAATTCACTACTTGAATTTTTGTATTGATTGATCTGTGTATGTACTGTTCTCTGAGAGTGATTAAATAATCACTATCCCAGTAATTCCAAGAGGGATTTGAGATAGTCTCTTGTTTTTGTGCCCTCTCTTGTTCCCTGTGATGGATGAGCAACAAGTTAACATTTGAAACTGCAAGACCACTGCTGATGCGACAAGGACACAAGGTGGAAACTTCTGTGTACTTTCCCATAACAGCAAGGAAGGGAGAAGGGAAGTCCTGTGGAGCCAAGGCAGTCTCGCTTCACTAAAATTTGCAAATACTAAACTTGCTAAAGGATTGATACATTTGCAAAACTCACTAAAGACTCAAAACTTGCCTTGGCGACATTGCAAGGAGTCTTATGGATCTCACCTGAAGGTTTGGAAGTATCACCTCATAAGGGCGACCACAGCACAGTCATGTACTCCTTTCCTAAGGGTATAAAGGACAAAGTCTAGCATTGATAAGTGGAGCAGGGATTGGGAATGTCACCTGACCAACTCCTCCATCTGGAATGTGAGGATCCCTTCCTTCCCCTTATCTGAGACTCTGGGCTAAGGTAGCTCCTTGCAAGGCTGAGAGTCCCCTCTACACTCTGGGTGAAGAAAGGCTATAGCATTTTACTCCGAAAAGAGGTAAACTGTACTTCATTTAGTTGTGCTAATTGATATTTGCTAATTGATAAGCTGATCCCTTATAACAATCCTGCCAGTTAATGATGGATGTTGTTATCACAAAGATTTGTGCTGGTGAATAAAATCAAATAACCAAAGCCCAATGACTGTTGTCCCTCTGGATTATTTTACTGTTGCCTTAATAAACTAGCATGATACTCTGCTAGTATCCAGAAACAAACAAGGAGAAAGAAAATAATAGTAATAGTAATAAATAGAATAATTAAATTCAGCAAGTTAGAGGTGAGTTCATCATTTAAAAAAGTGACTGAAATGGAATTCATTGATTTTTAGCTTTGCTTTATGCTGCTTGACAGGATTATTTCATATTTTAACTCTGATACAGAATAATATTAATACATATGTTTATAATAATATAATGATTTCCAGAAGGGTCCATGATAATTCTTTGTTGCTTTGAACAAACAGGCAAAAAAAAAAAGTACTTGTTCAATATTTTTAGGATGGTTTCTCCTGTTTCTCTGAGAGACTCTAACATTTGTTTACTTATTTATATTTTCATTAATTACATTCTGTGTATGTTTGGTTAGGCACAAGCAGTTGAGTTTATATTATACACTTTAGTACCACAAATACTTACAACTTCTTCATGAGAGTATGTGAAAACTGAACAACATAGACCGGTGTAGACCATCTGCCATTTCCAGCATTTTAAGATTTTTCAAATTTTTCACATAATAGGAGGGGTAGCTTTTACAAGCTTCAGTATTAGGAACTTAATAAAGGAGAAATCTTCAAAGAAAAATAAATATTATCTCATTCTACAGTAAATAACTGTATGATCTCCTATACAGACAGATCTCACTTTTGATGAGATCTTCTAAATTGTGTTATACAGCTGACTATTTTGTGTCGAGCAAGAATTCTGTCCTTAACAGACTACCTGTGTTGAATTCTTAGCTCTGAAAGAAAAGAGAATACTGGTAAAAGTCAATATTCAGTTTACCTAGGTTATCTGAAAGGCAACATACAGCTTAATGAGGTATGGAACAGTCAGGTCCATAATTAAGGAACTCCAGCATTTGTGAGGTTAGAAGATATTCTCAGCACTATAGTTAAAAAGAGTTAATGCTAGGAATGAAAATCCATTTCTGAGATTACCTGTTAAATATTAACTAAAGTAAATTAAACATTAAACAATGACAACATAATGGAAAATTAGATAGTGTATTATGCAAGTCAAAATGATTTTTTTTCCCTTTGTCACAAATATCATCAAAAATACATTGTGTGAACTATATGTTCTTAAGTGTAGAAATACACAAAGGATCAAGAGTCACTGAAAAGAACAGAAAGTCAGAATAGCTGCACATCTCATTGCTCTTTCTAACAGTCTGAGAGTACTCTGTATTCACATTGTAAAATCTAAGAGCGGACAATAAATATTAATTTTTCACTCAACAGACATAAGTGAGGTTTATGCGTAGCCTCTTTGCTCCATCTTTGAAGGGTAGAAGCTCATGTCTTCCAGGTGAGATGTGATAGTAAAGCTCACGGTGTTCAACAGAGATCAAATTGGTACACTTTGAAAAGGCAGAGTTCCAGACTGAGTGGGGTCAAATGTTGCTGTGAGCCAGTAATATAGGTTATGGTTAATGTTCTATTGGCATCCTGGAACCTCTCACCGACTTCCGGTGAAATCAGTGGAAAAAAATCGTGACTAACTTGGTGCAGTCTCGAGCTCTTAAATTCCTGCTCCATTTTGTAAAATCAGGTAACAGCAGTATAGAAAAGGTCAATCATATACATTTTACTCATGCAGCCAGTAACTATGCAAGTGAAAGTAATTATTTGCATAGCTAGGATTTCTCAGATGGGAAATGCTTTGAAGATAAGATCCTGCTTTGTAAAATGTTGCATGATTCCTAAGGATAAAAAGGGTTTTTGGAAAAGTACATATCAGCAGTTTCTTTTTAAAAATGAATGTTTTTGCAATACTTAAATGTAAATAATGCCTCTGCAGCAACAGCTCAGAGTTTGGTTATAATACTCCTTAAACGTTGTACTCGTTTCATTTGTGTTACAGAAGAGATGACAGATTTACCAGTTTGATTATTAATTCTAAAAGAAAATGCTTAATTAGTGATTGTTCATTTTTATATGTTGAAACATATAAAGAGTGAGACAAATATATTAATTCTGGATGTTCTCTTGTAGATAAATTTCTGTTATGAGGTAAAGATACTATACATGTGACTTTTGTAAAAAAAAAAAAAAAAGAAAAAAAAGAAAAAAAAAACTAGTATTGAGAAATAAAATATTTATACACATTTTATAGAAACAGGCCTTAAAATCCTAAATCTGAACAGCCTTGAGCTTGAGGTTCATAATATGAATTATTGAACCATTATTGTGATAATTTAACACCAGAACATGAATCACAAAATACAAGAGATTTCAGATTGAGCCTATCTTTGCCACAAACTCCAATCTCAGAATACAGATTTACAGCTGTAATTAAGGTGCATGGGAAAATACAGAGGGAAATGCTTATTTCTGAAATACAGAAAAAAAAATGATTATGCACGCAGCATTATGAAGAAACAGGAAGATAAGAAAATTCTCCAATTGGAAGCTTTACTGATATAGTGAATAATATCATTCTGTTTTTAGAATTCCTTAATTATTCAAATTTTTTTACATCTTTGCAGTATAATCATAATTAATAGGAAAGTCACAGCACAGATAGGGATGCCTTCTCTCCTCTCTGGAGAAAGAGTGGAGTAGTTCAGGATTTTCATTGCCAATGCCAGTCTTTCAGTTTCTCCTCTGTAACCTAGAAGAGAACTTCCTATGCGTATTATGTTGGATGACTCTATTCTATTTATGCTGCTGCTTTTGTAGTATAATTTTGGGAAAATATAAGATAAAGAATGGTAACAAACAGTACTGGAACTTTCCTGTAGGATGCTTGTAAAGATAACATCAAGTTCTTTATTTCTACTTTCACCCTTCTTTACAGTGAAAAATACAAGAAAGAGTCTGCAAAAACACCCGATTCTGATCATTTCAAAAGCTGCAGACAGAGTTATCAATCAGAATGACTCCCTTGACCCAAAGTGGAGGACATCTGTGCAAGGAAATAATATTTTTTTCTCTTCAAAAAAGCTTTTAAATCAGTCAGGTATTTAAATCATTCCATGGACTTGACAATGAAATAGTGAAAATAAGGGAAAAATTTATTTTGATGATTAGTGTTTTGTTACAATGATACATGACAGTTACAATGCTTTTATTACAATGATACCTCTCCTACACTTTTGTTTTACATGATATATATGTATATTTAGTAATTATGTGTCAATTATGTTACAGGAAATAAAATGTACAGCAGTACAAATAGTTTCTCTAGCAAGTATTGCTCTTTCTCTCCAGGAATGTTTGATGGGTTGATGTTTGTAAGTCAATTTTAAGTTGACAAAATTGACATTTTTAAAGGGCCTAATCATTGCAATTTAAATATATCCTAAGGATCGCTATGTATGTGCCACATACCATGAGGGAATAATGTGAATGAAAATGTAGTCTAATGGTGATTAAGCAAAATTATATGAATGTCTAGCATTTAAAAATTCAGCAGGCACTCACAAATACTTAAAAATTGTATTTATCTAACAAATACCATAGCATCATTTTTCCTGAGTTTTCAGGACAGAATACATACTACCAAGGAAAAGTCTGTTACTTTACCTAGACATAAAATTTTGAAGGAGAAAAAGCAGGGATAACTTTGAAAATGCTTTATAATTGGCAAGTCTGAATTTATATTTCAATTTGAGAATCACCAATGTATGATGCCTTTCCCATTTATTTCACTCAAGATAATAACAACATGAGAGAGACAATATTGAACATAAAATACTGCACATAAGCTTTCAGCATTTTCAACTACTGCTTTCAAGTCACTGAAATGTGATTGTGAATGAGGAACGTATTAAAAAAAATGCAAGTCATGCTGGATATATACTTACTCATTGAAATAACACATCCCATAAAAAGTGTATTTTTTTTATAGACTATTGCAATTTGTCTTTGCATCCTGGGATCTCTATTACCATCTCATGTCTGTGGTTTTCCAAACTGCATTTTAGTCTGCAGCTTCAGACAGTTCAATACATACTTAGTATTACAGCAAATAGGGACAAAACTGAACTAAATTTAGGAAATAGTCACTTCACTATTAGGCAATTGCCATCATGGCCAAGAAAGCTAAAAGCACTTCACACCAAAGAAAGGCCTGACAAATCCCAAGACCTTTGCTAGTGGGTCAAGGCAAAGTCTTTAATGTTTCATGAGTAATGAAAAAAAGCAAAATATGTAGCTATATTATAGAAAGCATCTGTATCTGTTTTAGATTTAACATCCTAACCTTTAAGCAAAATGTGGATTGAAAGATAGGTAGCATGGGGAATTTTTTTAGAGCACTTCCTCAATGCTAGATATGTGCAAGAATGTGAATGTGGCATCCTAAGATAAGTATTCCTCGATACGTATATGTACCCATTTCAATTTATCATATAGAATTTACTTGTTAAAATGGAATTTGCATTAAATATTTCCAGACAAGATAATTGAACTTTCCTATTTATATGCATTGTCCTTTCCTTGTTGCTATACATAACAATGTTGACATTGTTACTAAAATGATATGATGTGGTTAGAAGATGGTGAATGTTGAAAACCCTTTTACTTCTTTATCCTGCATCTTATGTTCCTGTGTTGAATTTGACAAGGTTATTCTAGATTTAGGAACATGCACAGAGACAGATACCCCTCCAGGGTAAGGAGGAAGGAGCTGAATTAATTTTGCTCTGTATTTACTTAAACCATGTAAATATGTTGTTTTCCTGTCATCTTCACAATCAATACCTTGTTAAATTATGCAATTTGGGAGCTTTAATCTTTGTTCTTCAATCATTTCTTCCATCATCTTAACAATTTGTATTCATAGAATCCTTAAGGTTGGAAGGGACCTCCAGGGATCATCTAGTCCAACCCCTGCACACACAGGGTCACCCAGAGCACGTGGCACGTGGCTGCGTTCAGGCGGCCCTTGGAGATCTCCAGAGACGGAGACTCCACAGCCTCTCTGGGCAACCTGTTCCCGTGCTCCGTCACCCTCACTGCTAATACGGTTTTCCTTAAGTTCCTGTGAACTTTCGGTGTTTCAAAGTCGGAATTTTCTGTAATAAGGAGTAGGATTCCAGGATTCCAACCTTTAAGGTGGGGTACAGCTGCAGATGGCAGACATCTAAGCTTATGTATTTACAGTCTGGAACTGAATCCTGTTAGAGTTTTGGCTGAGTATACTGAAGATCAGAATATAAACTTGCATGATTTCTGAGCTTGTGCTTAACTGCTAAGACCAGTTTACTTGTTTTGTTCTGTTTTTCCTAAGAGGAGGAAGTGGGAAGGGATAAATCTAGTTTCCTAAACTGTGCTCTTCTCATACAAAATCAGTTCATTATTATGAAATATCAGTGTATCTGAGAGCAAGAGCTAATAGTAGGAAACAAAGGTGAGTTCTGAACAGGTTTATTTGCTTTGCTTATCTTGGTTTTTAGAGTAAAAGTTAATAATACCACAGCTAATCTTATGCAGTATTTCTGTCTTTTTCCTTGCAGTCCCTATGGTACCTAGCTGAGGAATAGATTTGCAGACAATGAAGATATCTACTGGGGAGCAATTTTCTGTTTAACATCTATTCTGATCCATAGATCAGCCTGTGGTCCTTTCAGGGGATTTAGTCATGGGCTAAAAGGGGCAGACTGTGAATCCAATACTGATTTGATATCTCCTTCTCCCCACCCCCCACCACTACGGCTTTCAAACTGCGACATGAGCACAGAGCTAAGGAATTATCTTGTAAGTCAAAGAGTCTGTTTATAATTTACAGAATTAAGAAAATGAATAACTTGCTGCAGACTCGTGGACTTTCTCATTCAGGAAGTTTGACTGAAACTTAATGGACTTTAAATATTTAGAATATTTTATTCATCACTGTAGATGAGGGAGACAAAACCTGATGTATTCCAGCTCAGCCAGGTGTTGATTTTCTCCAAAACAATTTTCTTTTGAGTCATAATGAAAAAAATAAAACAACACAGAAAAAAGAGTCCTAGAGAGGAAAAAACATTCACTCAAAAATAAGTTCAAATTAGTCATAAAGAAATACAATACACAGATGGTGATTTTTTTTTTATAGAACCTATCTCATTGGCAAAATAAGGTTTCTTCTGTTTTATTTTGTTTTCTTTTCTTTGAATGATCAATGGAAACACAGCATTTTGCTCATGATTTTTATGATGCTTTTTATGAATTAGATATTGTAGTGAATATTTCACTTGTCCTGAATATATTGTCCTGAATATTTCATTTGTCCTTCATTTCACAAAATGAAAAATTTTGTGAATATTTCACTTCAAATAAGCAATTAGAATTTAACCTTTTGGCCCATTATATGACTAAATCACATTTTGACATCTCAGAATTCTGACTCGCAGATCAACTTTAATGCCATTTTTCTTGTTTTCTCTTAGACGGTGTAATGAAGCCGGAAGCTTTTTGTGGCATTTTGTACTGACTGCATTAATGTATCAAAGTAAATTTCCAATAGTAATTATGTTTCTGATAAAGTGAACCTATACCTAGGTTTCAAAAAAATACCAATCATATTTCTCACTGTCACTAAATTCTATACAAAATAGATTAACTTCCAGATTTTAATATGCACAGATTCCAAGATTTTAAACATGATAACAATAATATGGTTCAATTATTCAACCTTCAACTTTCAGCTTAGTTGATTTTATTACTGCTGTTACAAATTTTTCAGTGCTCTTATTAGATCTTTTCCTACAAAGAATCCTGGCTATCAGTAAACCGAATATAATTTTAAATTCTAAGGTTTTTTTAAGGTCTTTCCCTAGCTATAAATCTCATAGATGCAAGGTTTTTTAAACCTATGCAATAATAAAAGTAAAAATAAACTCAGGTATTTATTGGAAGTTTCTGTCTTAACAAATGCAAGCAGTGGAATTTCAAGGAGACCTTGACTTAAAGGCTGAACAACTGAATGTCCCTTTAAGACACACTATTTTATTAGAAACATTAAAGTACCCAAGCAAACAGAACATCAGTCCTTCTTCACTGACCTGATATCACACACACAAATACATATTTATTAGTCTTGCACTTCTTTAGGACGGCCCAGGATATGAAAAAGGACTGAAAACAACTAATAGCAATAGTATGCTTCTTTTTAACCTGTAAATTTAATGCTAGTTATGTAAGTGCTTCTGGTGTCATATCACATCTGATTGCCCAACTCACTTCTAAAATTGCTAAGTTCCTTAAATATAAGCAAACTTTTTCAAAACTCTTTAACATAAATCACTGCAAAATATAAAGCCAGATGGTAAAAATATGTCAAAAAGAAAGCATCAGGCATGTAAAAGCTTTTATTGCACTGAGTTATGTCCTAGGTAAAATATGTTAGATACTATGTGAAGTAACGATGCTCAGTAACTTTCAGGTGTCTAGCTGAAGTCAACCTGCTAATAGGATGGTCTCAGCCATATTGTCAGAGCAGAAGTGGTGAGTCCCTGATGCTGCTACCTTGGAGAGGGCTCCCTCTTAGGCAAGGCGGCTCCATAACTTCGGTCCTGCTGCATAATAGCTTTAATGAAATGTTAGCTATTTAATCCCCCCAAAAAAATGTTACAGTCAATCACTGCAGTTTCCGTTTAGAGAAAAAATAATTTGTCGGAGTTCTTCTTAGAGTAAACAGAAATAATACATACTGGAACATTTTTGACCTCCAATAGCAATCTGTTTAACTCTAGAAAATAACTAAATGGGTTTGGCAAAGCATGAAACTGGCCATGAATCTGATGCTGTCAGATGCTGCTGACGATCTTCATGACAGGTTTCTACTCCACCCCAGTTGAACAGAGAAGTTAAGGGATGACAAGGGAACGAACTTTGATGGGAATTCTGACTTCAGGTTTTTGTGCAACCATCACAGTGTGAAAGATCCATGCAAACACAGGGGTGCCATGTAAGCAGTGATGCTTCCCAAGAATACATGCCCTTCTGGGATATCTGCATACATGCTTGGCTTTCTGATTGGGGTTCTGCAGCTCTGAAGTCCCAATGAAAAATGAACAGTGGCATTGGATGTTACAACTGTAACATTTTCTGCTGTTTTATGAGATATATATTTTAATTGAACAACAATAGAATTAAAGAAATAAGCTTAAGACAAATGCTTCTTCCTAGAGAGCATCCTCAGCCAGGAAACATCATCATCACGCTTTCTCCATATATTCTATCTAGCTAAATGAGCATACTTTTTCTCAAAAAAACTGTCAATGCCACAATATGAATGGCAGACAGCATTTTGCCTTAGTTGTATTGATAGTATAGTTATAAGAAAGGAATGAACTCCTTCTTACCTACTTTAAAACATTAAATTCTAAAGATTATGTGCTATTGCAAATTCTTTGAATATCCTGTTTTCTACCACAATTTTTCTCTTGAAAAATATCTGTAAAAATCTTTATACTCTTTCTTTGTAAGACTTGCTCTGAGGATACATGCTGGATTATCTCTGTAAACTTAAGAAGTGAAGAGATTGTGCTCTAGACAAGGTGCGAACAAAGAATAGAACAACTTAGGTCCATCAGTTTGGGGAGATGATTGAGTATGCGCAACTGTATGAGTTTGATTTCATTGCCTAAATATAGATGCCTTTTAAAAGTCCATAACGTGCCCATCTGGCTTCCAGCTGCCAGTCCAGAAAGGAACATTTCTGCTGGTTGTCTGCCATCATGTCTGCTTCTCTTATGCAGATGTCTCAGTTCTTACAAGGTGTCTCAAAAGACCATGGAAGCTGAAGTTTAAGCAACTGTATAAACCCCTCAGATGTCTGAGCAACATTAAATCCCTCCAAAGCTGCGGAGCAGCTGATGGAAAGTTTGTAGGAGTGCAAATTTTAGTCTAGGCATTTTTATGTTCTAAGCTGGTACTTTTCTTTCTTTTACTACTTTCACAAAAGGGAATTACTGAAAGCACAGAAAAGACAAAACCCTAATGTCTTTTCTGATACTTGCTTCTAAGCTGACCCCAAAAGGCCACTAGGGAATAAGTAGGGGAATGCATTGCACCTGTAATGCTTGGCCAAATGCCAGGTGACAGCTTAAACGTTTTTAATAGCTGCAGGAGGCTTTAGGAAACTTAGTGAAACTTTGTGCATAGCTGAAGTAATTTTTTGTTTGTTTGTGTGTTTGTTTTGTGTAAAAGCTGAAGCAGAAGTTTAGAGTATCCCCATCATCATCAAAATTTCACCTTGAGGTAATTTTTAATTTAGTTGGCTCAAGTTTGAATAAGTCATAGCCCCTAAAAACAGTCCCAAAATCAAAGTTTCAGGGAACCTTGAAAATGGGGACTAAGAGACTTGCCTGTAACAGAGTAGAATAGAAGAGAAAAGCTGAAACAACATGGTTCTTTCATGTCAAGCACCTTTTGCATTGATAAACTGTGTATAAATCTCACAATAAACAAATTCCACACTACCTCAGCATGGAGTTTGAAGTAGAGCCTATTTGTGCTAATTAAATCAACGGGACTAACAACACTAAAATTATTAAGATTTGGCCTGAAAGCTGGAATAACGGAGAAAGTTTTAAGGGAATAAAATTCCATTTATTATCTTATCTTCTAATAATAAAATGAAATTCTCAGAGGAATCTCAGAAATGAACTTCACCTATATTGTTCATTCCCAATAGTTTGTTTTTTTCTTAGTTTCAAGTTTGTTTTCAAACAAACAGATTCACAGTAGCCATTGATATTACCAAGCTAATACGCAGACAAAAGAAATCAGCGAATGCTTTTTATTACCTTGAGGGTATGTCCACATACCAGCTCAAGGCATATGTCATTAAAGAAATATTTCAGAATCATGGATCCTGAAGGATATTTCATGTTTCTATTGGTAACTATTTCCTGTAAAAATAGATCCCAAACTTATGGATATTGCTTAATAGCACAAATATTTTCTTTTCTGTGGTTCATAATTATTCAATTATTATTTACTATTATTTCGTGGAAAAGTTTCCCCTTCTTGTCTTCTTTGATATTCTTCTTATAGTTTTAAAATAGGATGAATGTTAACCATATGACATATTGGCTGGATGGCAGAGCCCAGAGGGTGGTGATCAGCAGTACAGAGTCCAGTTGAAGGCCTGTAGCTAGTGGTGTTCCCCAGGGGTCAGTCCTTGGTCCAGTCCTGTTCAACTTATTCATCAATGACCTGGGTGAAGGCACAGAGTGCTCTCTCAGCAAGTTTGCTGATGACACGAAACTGGGAGGAGTAGCCGATACCCCAGAGGGCTGTGCTGCCATCCAGAGGAACCTGGAGAGACTGGACAACTGGGTGGTGAAAAACCTCATGCAATTCAACAAGGCCAAGTGCAAGGTCCTGCGCCTGGGGAGGAATAACCCTAGACACCAGTACAGGCTGGGGACTGACCTTCTGGAGAGCAGCTCTGGGTGTCATGGTGGACGACATTTTGACCATGAGGCAGCAGTGTGCCCTCATGGCCAAGAAGGCCAATGGGATCCTGGGTTGTGTTAAGAAGAGCGTCTCCATCTGATCAAGGGAAGTGGCCAATGGGATCCTGGGTTGTGTTAAGAAGAGCATCTCCAACTGATCAAGGGAAGTGATCCTGCCCCTCTACTCAGCCCTGGGGAGGCCACATCTGGAGTATTGTGTCCACTTCTGGGCCCGACAGTGCAAGAGAGATGTGGAGCTACTGGAGAGAGTCCAGCGCAGGGCCACAAGGATGATCAGGGGCCTGGAACATCTGCCCTATGAGGAAAGACTGAGGGAGCTGAGCCTGTTCAGCCTGGAGAAGAGAAGGCTGAGAGGGGATCTAATCAGTGTCTATAAGTACCTCAAGGAAGGCAGTGAGGAGGATGGTGCTGGCCTCTTTTCAGTGGTGGCCACTGCCAGAACTAGAGGTAATGGCCACAAACTGAAGCATCAAAAGTTCCACAGGAACTCAAGGAAAAAAATCTTAACAGTGAGAGTGACAGAGCACTGGAACAGGTTGCCCATAGAGGTTGTGGAGTTTCCTTCTCTGGAGATCTTCAAAGCCCGCTTGGATGCAGTCCTGTGCCACGTGCTCTAGGTGACCCTGCATGTGCAGGGGAGTTGGACTAGATGACCTCTAGAGGTTCCTTCCAACCTTAAGTATTCTATGATTCTATGGTATTACCTGGTGTTCATTTTTCTAGAATATTTAGATAGGTGCAGGAAGACATAAAACACTAACTGACCTAGATTAGGTTGGCAAGAAAGGTTGAATAATTTCAGGTTGTTCAAATGTAGCAAGTAAAACAATGCTCACTGGAAGAAGGAAGGACATGGACTTAAAGGTATGGCTATGGTATAATATATATGGTGTAATACATATATATAGCTAAGATATTTCTACTTTATTTCATTGTATAGCATGTTGTTTTGTACTCTAGTTTTGTGTCTGGTGGTAATCTTAGTTACTCATTTTCTGAGCAAAATTACATATGATATTCACTATCTGAAGTCACTCAGGTTTTAGGTACTATGTCTTTATGTTTTGCCCCCTTGTAGCTATTGTTCTATTTTGTCCCCTTGTATGCCTTTTAATATTTGTACTTTGCCATAACTAAGCCATAATCAATCATGGCTGTGACAGATTGTGACAGATAAATATTAGTTGACTTCAGCATTACTGTATAGGTGATCAATGATATCTGATGCAACTTCAGCCCACCTGCTTTGTACATTCTGTTCCTGTCAGTCTTCTGGCAGTCACTCTTTCTAAGTAGGATCCAAGCACTACATTTCATTAAACTGAGAGTTTTTTTTTTTTTCAATATTTCCAGAAAACAACAATGTATTTGGGGGAAATATCAGTACAGAGTACATCCACCTCTTGAGAAATTGTTAAGAAGAAGATTTTGCAAGAAATGTGTGACTCACAAATCTCTAATATGCATACAAAAAAGTGAATTGCCACTCACATCAAAAACATCTGATCATTGGATGGCTCTCCTATGATAAAGCTATGTGCTTATTTATTCAGTTAGTGAGGCAATTTTGTTTACACCACTTAGAAATTTAAAACGAGTTCTGGCAAACTGGTAAGTGAAAATGAGCTTGGCGTTATAAAAAAAACATTGTCCATTTCTTTCCACACTAATGTCAAAATGCTTTTGTGTGACATATTGGATCATGTTGCTTGACAAGAAACGATAATCGAAAGAAGCCACATTTCTGAATCGCAGACATGCAAATGTGCATAAGTGTATCAATATCTGATAAATCTCTGACATTTTTGGATTGATGGATTTTGGATCAATCCATTTGAATTTATCAAATGGATTGATGTCAGTAACAATAAAATTAACGCAATTTGATAATAGTGATAACAGTCAAGGATTGTAATAAGTTTTTGTTTGTTTGTTTGTTTTGTTTTTTAATACACGTCAACATTGTAGAAAAATATACCAAAAGCTACCTTCAAACAAAGAAGAAATCACTTCTTCTGGAAAGATAACATCTGTGGCCATCTGAAACCTGTTGTAAGATTCTAATCTGAACTAATCAAGAGTTTAGACCAGTCATATAAGACACAATGGTATAAACAATTTCCACAGACTTGTTGATATCTGATGGCAAACACATGCTTATGAAAATGTGATACTATCAAAGTGCATGTCCAAGAACAAGGATTTATGCGAGTTTGCCTTGTATTGCTATAACGTTCTGGAATATCCTTGGATATGAAATATTGGCTGCCCAACACTAGTTCTTACTGGTGGATACATCTTCCAAATTTACAATGGTCTGAAATCATTTTTCATGTCTGCAGTATTCTTCATTTCCCAAGAAGAATGCCTTGCAACTTTCCTGACAAGTTGTGTGTGGTTTCCTCATAATCAACATATGGTTTTCAGTTCACAGTCTATAATACGAAAATTGTAATGAGGATTTCCGAAGTACTAAAAGTTAAATTACGCAACTAAGATAAGAAAGATTCAACAAGTTTACAGTGTCAGAAAAAAAAAAAAAAAAAAAAAAAAGATCCTGGTGATCTACATTTTGATATCAATGGGAAGTGCAGGTATTCTACACTGTTGGAATTCATCCCTGAGATCTGCTTGTCAGGGAGAGAGAGGAAAAAGGAAAAGTCAGACAGGGACTATGTTAACCACAGTTCAAAGGCCAACCAGAATGACCCAGATATTTTCAGTGTGAAGGTTAAAAGTTTGTGATGTTCAAACATATCTATGTAACCTGGCATTTTTAACAATATTGATAGAAGCTGGCAAGACAGTAAATTATGGTGTTTTCTTACAATATGATTATGTCTCTCTGTATTCCTGAATGTTTAATATTTAGACAGAGAAAATAGTGACAGTGCCTGCAAGGCAGTATGTCTAGACTTCAGAGAAACAAGACATTAGAAAAGGAATAACAAAAAATGTAGTGAGTTTGTGTATTTACACATTTGTAGGGCTTTGGAGGCAAACCATGTCTGAAATTTACTGAACATAAGTGGGATCTGTGAGGCAGAAAAATAAATTGGGACGTATGAATCAATGTCATACATGATAGTACATGTAAAGAATGCAAACAACACTGAAAAAGTTCCTTGCTTATCCAAAATAAAGTAAAGAACACCTATCTAAGGAACATGATTTGAAGAGGTAGAAATTCTAGGGAATTAGAAAGAGTAATGTTTTTAAACATTTAAAAACTACACATAATACGGTATGCAGATAAAAATGCATATAGAGGAATATAGTTTAGACTCAGTCGAGTCTAAAATAGACTCAGTTTTTGGTTTGCATATTTTATTCTTAACAAGAAGCTGAGTATTCTGGGAAAAGAAAACAGCATGAAATACTTTTCAACCTCTGTGGAAATGTTTAAACAAATTTAGAAATCAAAATACTAGGCAAATGAAGAAATCTGAATGAAAAGAGTGTAGGAAACTTAAATCCAGAGCAATAAATAACTTTTAAGATGAGCCAGGAAAAAAATTACTTTTGAAAAACATCTGAACTTATACCCAATGTCACCAGATATTAAAAAACAAAAATGGTCAGAAATTTTACAGAAGTTCGAGATAAATCAATTTGCTGAGTAGCATCTTCCTACTGAGTAAATGATTCCAGAGTAGTTTTGGTCTGTAAAGACGAATCTGTAAAACACTAATAAAATGTATTTAAGGCAGACTTCCAAAAGCTCAGCATGTTCTTCACACTTAATGGAAGTCACCATTTAATTAAAATCTATTAGGAAAAAAAATGCCTGTTCTAATTTGAATAAAAACATTTATTCAATGGAAAGAGAATGGACATTCTTGTAGAAAAGTAGTTAAAAGGAATGACCTACTACCTAGTGTGAAAGATGATTTGAGCATTTCATATAAAATGGTGTGCTTTTTTCTATGCCTAAAGCATAATGGCTTCATGAAAAGGTGATATAGATACACTTTGAACAACCACAGAGCTCTATGGGTGTAAGGTCTAATAAACTAATGCCTAAAAGCTGAGCTCAGCCATTGTTTCGTAAGCATTTGTAGCTGCAATATATGCAATGGGTCATACAGAAATCTTTGAAAAGTTAGCCCTTGATCATGACAAAGAAGTAGTACTTGACTCTTAATGCAGATTAAACTATTATTTAAAATTTCTCTTTGAAGTTGGTTTTGCTCAATTTCATATTCTTTTTAAATCATGCAAGATACTTATTTTCCTTGTGGCAGAGTGAGGAAAAAAAAACATTATTAACTACATGTTGTCAATCTAGTTCTCTGCTTAAAATGTACAGAACTACTAGAGGAATAAGATTAAATTTACATGATTATTTCTTATGAATAGTTGTGTTTAATTTTAAATGTTATAGTAGAAAGCGAATGAAGAGTTCCTAAAGCACAAAGTACCAGTGTATTGCATTGGAAATCAAAAAAACTGTGCAGTATTCCTGATTCTGTCTTGTTCCCAAGGAACTTCACCTCTCTGTACCTCGATCTCAGTAAAATAGGAATAATGATATTGTAGCCTTTCTGTAAAGTGTTTATGATCTACACAAGAAAAGTGTTATATTAGCTGTGTTATGTTAACTTGTATAACTATGTTAGTAATAATAAACCATAACTATTTTAGTTGTGCTTTTAAACTTGTTCTAGTGACTAATTAGAAAGTCTTTCATCTCCTTCTTTCTTTTTAAAAGTCAACTTTGCTGAAACTCTATCATCATGAATGAAAAAATGAGAGTTGATATAATGACAGGATGACAGTAATGACCTGTACTTCTATGACAACTAAGAAATGTTTGTAGCATGTTACAGGTTTGAGGTATATATACACATATGTGCACTCACACATTCACACTCATGTACAAGCATACACATCAATGCTTCTATACAAGCCTCACGCTGACTTAAGAAGATAATGTGTACTACCTTTCTTCACTTATTTTTCATTTTAAGGCCAAATTCTTACTCTTATTCGTGTTTTGTATGACTTCACCATTAGTCTTATCCGACACCTACATTCCATTTCGAAAATATGCTATATTTTATCAAGCGTAAAGCCACCTAAGTGATTCTTTCAGCCATTGCCACAATGTTGTTTTAACATATTATTTCTTCTGCTTTCTGGAAGTTAAACATAGGAATAAGGAAATGGAACCATTAGTTAAAAATAATTGAGGAACCTTATGCTTTTGTTTTGTTTATTTCAAGCTTATTGTGATTGGGTAACTAGAAATTAGCCAAACAATGTGGTAAGCAACAGTCTGTCAGTTGTTTTGTATGTCCCCAGAGTTTTCCTCAAAGTGGGAGCAAGTGCTTCATTGCTCCATTTCCAACTGCGTAATAAGAAGCAAACTTATAATGCTTCATTGCACTTTAGAAAAATGTCAGTTCTTCTGATGTGAAGCTTGCATTAGTTCCATTACAGTGTGTTAGGCAGATCGAAAACCACATCTATTCTTGGTGGTGTTTTTTATAATTTTCGTTTTTGTTTTTCAGCTCTACACTGTTTTAGCTAGTGAGAAATGGCATAAAATTTTATTTGTCAGTACTTTTTTTACTTAGTCAAATGACTTCTCTGAATTTTTTTCTCAACAATTTTAACAAATGGTGAGTGAATAATACAATCCCCTTCCTTCCTTCCTTCCTTCCTTCCTTCCTTCCTTCCTTCCTTCCTTCCTTCCTTCCTTCCTTCCTTCCTTCCTTCCTTCCTTCCTTCCTTCCTTCCTTCCTTCCTTCCTTCCTTCCTTCCTTCCTTCCTTCCTTCCTTCCTTCCTTCCTTCCTTCCTTCCTTCCTTCCTTCCCTCCCTCCCTCCCTCCCTCCCTCTTCTTTCTTCTTTCTTTCTTTCTTTCTTTCTTCTTTCTTTCTTCTTTCTTTCTTTCTTTCTTTCTTTCTTTCTTTCTTTCTTTCTTTCTTTCTTTCTTTCTTTCTTTCTTTCTTTCTTTCTTTCTTTCTTTCTTTCTCTCTTTCTCTCTTTCTCTCTTTCCTCCTCTTCTCTTTCTCTCTTTCTCTCTCTTTCTCTCTTTCTCTCTTTCTCTCTTTCTCTCTTTCTCTCTTTCTCTCTTTCTCTCTTTCTCCTCTTTCTCTCTTTCTCTCTCTCTCTCTCTCTCTCTTCTTTCTCTCTCTCTCTCTCTTTCTCTCTTTCTCTCTCTCTCTCTCTCTTTCTTTCTTTCTTTCTTTCTTTCTTTCTTTCTTTCTTTCTTTCTTTCTTTCTTTCTTTTCTTTCTTTCTTTCTTTCTTTCTTTCTTTCTTTCTTTCTTTCTTTCTTCTTTCTTTCTTTCTTTCTTTCTTTCTTTCTTTCTTTCTTTCTTTCTTCTTCTTTCTTTCTTTCTTTCTTTCTTTCTTTCTTTCTTTCTTTCTTTCTTTCTTTCTTTCTTTCTTTCTTCTTTCTTTCTTTCTTTCTTTCTTTCTTCTTTTAAGGGCACAGTGCTTTCAACTCCAACACCCCTTCACATCACACCATCTATTATGTTGCTAAGTTTCCTCCAACTATTCATCAATATCACATTTGCACACAGTTGTTTCAGAAGACACATGATCATCTCTTCATTAGCTGAGAAATTTATGCAACACTAATAAAATGTTTATTGACTTGAGATGGAAATGCGTTTAGAGATTCATGCAAATGCTCTCCACTGAATCTTCATACTTTGCCTCTCTATATAGCCAGGGCTACTCCGTGGGTTCGAAGAATAATGAATGATAAGACCTAATGGTTTCACAACAACAATATTGGAAAAAGTATCCTCATACTATGAGGATAGCATAATGACTGCATTTTTTTAGAAAAATAAACAATTTCCTAAGAATCATTTTTCCATTAGTATTTTTCTTCGCATCTCAAATACCTTAAATTTACCAGTCTCTTTGATGTTGTGGGTAATTAAAAACTGTATTTATCTAACAAATCAATTGCTTCCTCTTTCTGCAAATGTATGGGATAATCCTTCCTTCTTGGGAACTGTAGCCTCTCACTCAGTACCACTCCCGACATAGAAATGCTTTTTTTTTTTTCAATACTTTGCAAAGCAAATTAAAAAAAAAAAAAATTTACTGGGTGGCAATTTTGTCTTCGATCTGTTCCTCTGCCCTGTCAGAAGCCATGAATACCCCAGTTTCCCACCAAGAAACAACCAGTAACAAAATGACAAAGCAAAGAGGGAGAATCACAACAAGGCAAGCGACATGCTGGTATGACCAAGAGAAACAGCAGTGTGGCAGGCCAAACCACTCAAGGGAGACCAGAAATGGACACAATGCTGTATCATTACACATAGAGAATATATAATAGTATATGTAGTAATATATACAGTTTTATAGTTCATATATAGAGAGAATACAGCATATAGTATCTATATCTACGCGTGTACATATGTGTACAGGTGTACAGGTACATGTGTGTATATATACAGTTAGTGTATTCAGTGATGCAGTATTAATAATGCTGATATTTTTGGTGTACTGGTATTAGTGTGCTGCATGGCAATCCTAAAGATTGTAGTAGCTTGACTATTTCTCCGGACAACATTATATCCAGCTCAGATCTGCTTGAATATCACTGTTGGATATGTCATTCAAATGGATATGGATATGAATGTGGATGCTCAGTCTTGAGGTATCCATCTTTCAGATTGCTTGACTCAGTGAAATTGCTATAGTTAAAAAAAAAAAAAAAAAAAAAAAAGATAGAAACCAGTACTGTAAGAACTGCAATGCATAACTTCAGAGGCATTGCTGGGTTGAAAGTAAGAACCCTGTATTTGTCTCTGTGAAGCTGTGTGATGGAAATTATGACTCAGAGGCACATTGACACAACCATGACTAAAACCAATATTCTGGAGAGTTGCAGCATTATTTTTAAAATAAAAGAAAATACAGAAAATAAAATGGGTTGGGGTTTGATTTTGGAGACCCAGACAAGACTCCAATATTAGGCACATAAATAAAGCACCTAAGCTAGAAATTAAATAGAGAGTAATGTAAAGGAACTGGCATGCGTTGTCGATGGTGAGGCAAGAGGGTCCTTGAAAGGTAGTTCCAGTTTTTAAAGAGATGTAGAGGGTTAAAGTAATACAGAGCTATTTAACAAGGTAAAATTAATCTAGATCAGGCTATCTAAACCTAAGCAACTAACTCAAGGACAGAAAAACCTGCAATCATCTTCATTTTCTGATACTAATTGAAACCAAATGTAAGCTGGAAATTTAAAAATGTAAAGCAGAGCTGTAAATATCATGCCTTAAGTCTACAATCATCAGTGTAGTCAATAATCAGTTATAGAAGATTGATGGGTTTACTAGGTCTATTGCTTCTTCGAAAATAATTTAATCCACAGGTAGTGTATTTTTGATGTCATCGAAGACTGCGTAGTCAAGCTGTGCACTAAAAACTTACATGCTAAAGAATTTAAATTTAGTGCAATTTGCAGTAAGAAATGACATGGGAGATTACTCAGGAATGAAGAATGTCTAGTTGATGAATAATGAGTGAGCTCTGCCTACATTAATCTGATCCTTTTTAGCCTTGCATATATTATAGAAAAGCACTGTGTAGTAAAACACAGAAATAAGCCCAGTGCTAAACATGATTCTTGGAAGGGTCAGTAATGTTTAAAAATGGCTCAGCGTTTTTTTTGGATAACATTGTCCTCATTCTACCTAAGGAGAAAATTGTGTTTAACATTGTGCTAGTTAAGGTATTTCTTAACTGTTCCACATAAACTCCTTGTAGTAAGATCTGTTCCACAATTTGTGCTGTGTATTCCTCTTAACTACCTTTATAATATTCACATATTTCTTATGATTTCCCAAGGTCTTAGAAAAAAAGGTAATAAAAGATGCAACTACTCCCGTGGAGGAGGCATGGTTTATGTAAACTTCCTGCGCAACCCTCCTATCTTAATCACATCAGATATGTTAAATCATAACCCCAGTAACAGGAAGTGAAGGGTGAAAATTAACAGACCCAAAACACCTAAGCAAAAAAAAAAAAAAAAAAAAAAAAAAGAAAAACGGCAGAGGCAGTGCTTCCGAAAAATGAAAGATCTAGGGGATTCAGCACAGCAAATGGATAAATACAGGATTTAGAGCAGAGCAGTGCACATGCTAACCCATTAAAATGAAATTGTTGTTAGAGATCAGTCTGGACATCTTGAACAGCTGGATATTGAAGCAGTGAAAAACTGAAGAACTGAAGAGGGAGGATCAGCTGCACAGAGCAGACAGAAATCAGAACCCTTTAAAAGTTTGGTAACTGAATCAGATTATGTAACTGAGGAGAGAAAATGAAACAGATGGAGCAGCTGAAAGGAGAAGATCAAAGATTTTCTATACTGCTGCAAATGCAGAGGGAGATGACTGTGCTGGGGAGAGTTGTCATGGATATGTATTCTTAGAACATATTCATAACATGTATTTTGGGATACACTTCCAGATATAGATTAATAATCTTTTTGCAAACCAACCACTAGGTCCATTCCCACTCCCTTGGGCTATTGTGAAACAAAGAAAGTAACTCTACTCTTGATAGATTTGTATAAGTCAGGATATGGAGATTATGCCAGGTGTGGTAGAGTGTTTTGAAAATGATTGCTCAAAGCATAAAGAATTCACAAAGTAAAATATTGATCTGAATGCATAGGTGACACAGATTTAGTTAGTTGAGAAAGAGAAAGAGAAGATAGGATAATGAAACAGAAAATTGGTACTAATTTTAGAGTGAATATTATTTTGAAATTGTCATTTAAAATAATGCTAGTATTGCTCTTTTGTTTGCTCTTTGAGTCAATTTTCGTGACTGACTTTAGACTTCAGATTTAAGACAAAAAAAATTATACATAATCCTCTACTAGCTGTCTTTATTATCTGTAAGAGATCAAACATACAAAACATCTTTGAAATATTGCCTGACAATTTTTTCACTCTTTACTAAATAACCAAATTCCGTATGTGACAATGTGCTTTGATATATTGAATAGAATTCAGTACTGAATTTCTCAAATTTTAGAAACAGATGCAGGACAGGCCTAGAACTGGGCATGAAAAAGGACTAATTTCATGAAACTTTATGAAAACTTAGATTACTAGAGGCAGGACTAGATTTTGTTTTTAAATGTTTAAATACTGACATACAGCATAGGTGTCCCTAGCTAACTTCAGTGTCTAAGCCACAAGACAATGGACACTTCGGGGTTTTGGTTGCCTTGGTTTTAGCAAGACATCTGTACTGGGTTGGTAGATGCAACCCTACATGTCCAAGGGATATATGTCTTTCTGGGAGTAATGTAGAAGGCAAAATACATACTCCGAGATGCCTGAAATTGTGTATTATGTCTAGGAAACAGAATTGATATGCTCCTCTTTGGAAGGCAATAGTATAATTAATCTGTCTAAAATTGGACAAAATGAAAGATATTTTTAGTTTTAATTACTATTTTAGTCATCAGCATGGTTAACATCAAAACAATATACCAGTTATACTTTTTTCACTACTGCTAGAGTAGGTTACTTTAAAATTAAATCTATTTTCCTTGGTTCATATGAAGATCTGCTCCAATTGAAGTCTGTTTTTTGGACTTCAAATACAAATTCAGGTTTTCATTAGATAATTAAATTATTATGCAAATAGTCAGACACATATTTGGATTGGAATACTAAATATAATTCAGTATTTCAGATTTCAAGGCTTTTGGGGAGGTGTTAGAGAGCTAGAAGGCAGAGGCAACCAAATCTAGTGTATTCTCATCTGTAATTCATGTGGAGAACAGTATCTGCAGAAAGTTTGGGGGCCTTTGCCACCTGTTGATACTCTTAACAATTCGTAATAGATTCAGAAAGTTCATTATGCTCCCAAACAGCAGAAGAATCCTTGTTGCTGCAATAAAAACATAAGAAAGGAAAGACTTGAATCTATATGTACTCACTTTCATTGATATCCAGTTGGAACATGTTACCACTTTTACTACTTTGTGTATCAAAGCTCTTATTTTTACTGTGAATGTCCTTAGAGTAAAGGTAGCATTCAGCAATGACTAATTATTTCTCTTTAAAACAGAGAGGAAGGTATCTGCAGTAATAGTATAAACAGCTCCCATGCTCCATGTGAAGTACTCACTAAGTATCGTTTCCAGAAAACACAGAAATTCCCTCTCATATAGGCTTATGCTAGCCAGAGAAAAGCAAAATATTTTGTGAAACTTTGGAAACTCTCCAGTGAAGGCGTTGAAATGACAAGATTTAGGGTTATGTTGACCGTTTGTGTCTATCCTAGGTGCTTATTATTTCTGATGAGAAAAAATTGGTGTATGCCTTACAGGACAGTTTGTGCAAATGTCATTTTTTGTGTGCTATTTGACTTTGACAGTCTGTGATTTCCTAGACAGACAATAGGAATGTAAGAGGAGAGCTCGCTGTTACTCACAGGCTGCTGTCAGTTTACGCATTCACAACCTGACACATCTTCTGAGAACCGAACATGCAAATCACTCTGTCTCTGCAGCAGCTCAAAGAAATGTGCCAGGTGGAATGCATTCCTTTCTATGCTTGAATTGGTTGAAAAGCAACATAAATCTATTAATAAGTGTACATTACTAGCACTAATGAGCTCCTGAGTACCCTTGAGAAAATATAGAATACACGTCTAGAAATCTGCATTCATCTTAAAGGAGACCTTTACGTCTTCCCCTGCTGAATGAGACAACAGAGCATAATTAAATTATGGAACTTTATTACAAGTTTACATTTTTCTAACTCAAAATTAAATGCAATTTACCTGTTTCATTACTTTTTCTGACCAACTGATTGTGCTCATTTCTACTTCAACAGTGATACAAAAGTAGAGTTTTACATTTTGGATTTATAGTTTAAAGGCCTTCCTAAGCCTTTCCAAAGAAAATGTCACCAAGAGAGATATAAGGACATATATCTACTTGTCTATCTCTTGTTCACACAAGAGAAGCTCACACAAATTCATGCTTACGTTTATGCTTCTTCATATCAGCTCTTTTTGATCATTACTTTGTTCACAAAGTACTTAACACAAAGTGCTTTTCTTGATGTAGATGATACTGTTCTTTTCATAAAATATAGCATCTGAATAAACTTCTTATTTTAAATCATAAAATAATGATATACACACTACTTGTATATGTTTGTAAAATGGTCTTTGATTTCATGAGGTATTAATCTATTCACAGTGGCCACTTTAATATCCCACACTTTAAATACAAGGAGATTTGGGGTGGGGAGGCAGGGTCAGTCTGACCGTATGGCATTCCATAGATGAATTTGTAACACTGCAGAAAATAACAGATATTTTCAAAGATTTGTGACAATAGAGAAACATTTAGTTTTCTCTGAGGCATGTCTGCCATGCCACTTAAGTTAAGCAATCCAAAGTGAAGACCGTTTTATATTTCACTCTCAAGAGAGTGAAGTAGTGTGAGTGCTTCTTAGAACATGAGTTTACCCAATTGCCTCTACCACGACCCTTCCTCAGTGTTTCTGAGAGGATAAAGTTAGTCCCTTACCTTTGGAGTAAATTCTTTAACGTGATTTGTACAGTTTTGCTAACAAGGTTGTTACACGTTTCTTTCATGGTTAAAGAGAATGACTTAGGCTTTTTGATGGATAAGATTTGACATAAACCCAGAAAAATGTTTCACTCCCATCTGTTAAAAAAAAAAAAAGTTTAAACTTAAGAAAAAAAAAATCTGTATGGTTGATATGATGTTTTCAAATACCGTAGCTAAGTACATAGGGGACAGACCAAGAAACAATTTAAAATAAGCAGAATTAGTATGGAGCTATGACAGGTTAACAGAACAATTATGAGATTTTTGCTAAAATATGTGACAGCTCATTTTCTTCATGAGCTATCAAGACAAAAGTTAAAAATTAACATAAGGAAATGACACTCCCTGAATTTTATTAAGAGATGGTCATTTCTAAAGCTCTTTTGATAGATAATTCTGTTCTCATCTCACCAAATTTAAGGGGATCTCACATTTTCCAACTACCAATAAAAAGATTCTTTTTCGTAGAAGGAATCAAAATTATATTTTATTTTTACTATCTAATTTGATTTCATAACACTGAGAACTGCCAAGTACTTTTTGAAAGCATTTTGCAGACATATGGTGCGGTATGCTTGTACTATTGAATACCATCTGCTGTCTAGGCTTAAATGCACACTGGTTTTACTTCTAATTCATAAAGAACATGAAGAATGGAAGTGACCCATGTACTGCAATTTGGCTCAGCCATTGACAGGTGCCCATTTAAAGCATAAAATGTATTTTTAATTATAAAATGGTTATACACAACTTCCCAGGTGGGTAAGTAGCCATTAGTAACAAATAAATGCATGCCAACCCATTATGTTCCCAGCCACAGGACGGGGAAAAAAAAAAAAGATAAAAAAAGATAAAAAAAAGATAAAAATAAAAGACATTCCTTTACAACTGTATATTTCTATTGACAAATCTAAATCCAGTAATGATTTTTAGAAGTTTGTTTAACATGTAAATGTAGGTTTGCATAGTCAGGGTCATTAAGGAAGTCTAGTAGAATTATAACATATTTTATGATTGTCATTATATTTGGAGGAAAATTAACTAATGATGTGCCAAGGAAATGGTATATATCTTAATTTACCACCCTCTGCACTAGAGGATGAGAACAAGCTGCAGTCAAAGGACAGAAACTTTGGCCCTGATCCAGATAAATCACAAAATATGTGACTTATGGCTGATTCTTCAAAAAAAAAAAAATCATGTAGAACTACCAAGTGAAATTGTGGTCAGTCTATGTGCAATCTTGCCACCATTGAAGACAGTAGCAAGTATTTGCCTAAATTCAATGGGATGAAAATTCTTCTTATAGTATTCAAAATAACAGTCATTATTTACTATATTGTAGTGTATTTAACAAGCAGGAATTATTGCTGTTCATGTAAATATTGGAACTGTAAAAAAAAAGTTTCTTTAGCTTTACCCGAACATTGCTTTTATTCCTCTTTCCAGCGGCAATTAGGCTGTCTTAGTCTGTGTTCTGTGTCTGGCTTTGTGTTTTCCCCTAGCAACTCTTTTACCCATTGTTGGTTGTCAAATTTAACAGGAGAGAGATTTTGATGCTATGCCCATAGTGCTTTTTCTTACTTCTGTATGAGAGAAAGTCTTACTGCTCAAAAATGTTCCATTTTAAGGAAATCTGTCCATTGTGAGCTCAAATCCTGTTAGATACTTCACCTTCATCATCATCCTCTGATGTCATAGGAATACTAGGGAGAACAGACAAGACTGGAGAGTATGTTGGCATTTTGTTTTTCAGCTGTTTATGAGGTTCTTACAAGCCACAATTTGGTTACATCTGCTGTCTTTACTGTGTCCAATTTCAGTGTTGATTTCGTCAAAGGCATCCAGAAATCCACAGCAAAGAAATATCAACTGTGA
This sequence comes from Tinamus guttatus, assembly GCF_059628265.1. Lineage (NCBI taxonomy): Eukaryota > Metazoa > Chordata > Aves > Tinamiformes > Tinamidae > Tinamus > Tinamus guttatus. The sequence goes on from NW_028288935.1 coordinate 189,397, forward strand.
GGAAGCATGCGTCAGATGTTTATTCTGAGGAGGTAGCAGTGAGACCACACAGGAGGATAAGCTTTTGGTGTTCCTAGCCTTTCTATAGGTGAAATCACTGAGTGTTTGAGATATTGCGTTGAATGTGGGGATAAAGGCTAGCTGAGGGGGAGCTGTTCTCTCATCTTTCTGCACATCTGCATTTCAGCAGCACAGTAAGAAGGGAGAGTTTCTTGAATGATCTTTTTGCAGGAGATCCAGAAAAGTAAAAGGCTCCTGACATCAGCCTCTTAGAGCTTTTTAATTAGAAAATTTAGTCAGGATACAGTGCAGATGAGTTAATCTATTTCTTTGACCTTCAAGATTGATCCAGAATCATTCTCAACATCCCACATGGAATTTATCAGAACTAGAGCACAACTCTTTTTCAGAGTGGCAGTGCAGCATGGCAATCTATTTTGAATCACTCCTAGTAGGGTTGTTTCTCTCTGTATAATTAGTTTTAATAATTTAGAGAAATTCAGAGTTTAAACCTCAGTCTCCATATGACAAACAAAGGCCATTACCAGCAGGCTGTATGTTATTCATCTGGGCTAGACTTTTTTTTTTCCCCAGAATTATTAGTAATACTATCAGTGCTGCTAAAAATTGCAACAGAAACAGAAACAGAAGCACCACAACTGACTGAACTAGGGCAGAGAAGCATCTCTTGAAATACCAGAAATATTCCCTGAATTGCAAATTTCCCAAGAATGCCAATTGCCAGTAATGAAGGGAAAGAATACTTCTCAAACACACTAATACAGGCACAAGAATTAAATATAGAAGATACTGAGTGTTTTCAAATAGTTTCAGAAGAATTTGAGCACTTTCAGCACCTTAAAAAATAAAGCAGAAGGGATGTGTCATTTGGGGGCAACTACTGTCAAGAAGCAGGTAGGACAGGGGAGTCAGATGCTGATAATTTATCATCCCCAAATATGTTTACTGAAGGAAAGCTGATTTTAAGTGAAGCCTAAGAAGCAGTTTCTCATATCAGTCAAAAAAAACCCAACCAAACAAACAAAAAACATAATGAGGTACAAATAGTGGTCATTACAAGGACTCAAGACTCTGTGAGCCAGGATTAGTAGAATATTTGTATAAAGGCTTGGTCCTGTTCCCACTGAAACCAGCAATTTCAGTTTTGCAGAAACAGTCTTATGTGTGATCCAGCTACCAGGAAAGCCAATTTAAATATTATTCTAAACAATGAATTGGATTTTAAAAAGTATGAGAAGGGCCACAGAAATATCTATAAACAGAGGTAAAGCAAGTCAAGACTAAAGTGTTGTGCTTTTACATTTATCAATCAAGAACATTAATTACCCATAATATCAAAGAATAAAATTAACTCTTGAGATGTTATTCGCAGTCATGAATGGAGACAGTCTTTGAATGGAGATTTTACAAGGAGAAAGAAAAGGATTCTGCTGGGCTTTACCACTTAGCTGGGGCTAAATTTTTTGCAGTTTGAGCAAATCGTTCTACCAAGTAACAGGCAGATAAAGGGGACTAAAGGGGGGACTAAAGGGACTAAAGAATCTGTGTGTCAGAGAGTGAAAAAATATCAATATCCAGCTGAACTATATTTTCTTCTGAGCTCTCAGCTGCAACAAAGGAACTGACCTCTTCGTAGCTCTCCAGTTGCCACTGAAGCAAAATCATATAACAAGTTTCTAGTTTATGAGAGTCATTTAATTGTTATTTTGAGATGATTTATGCAGTCAGCACTTATGGTATTTGTTGTAACTCTATAGCAAGCCTTAGAAAAAGGCTAAAGGAATCATAATTAAAAATAAAGTGATAAAAGAGACACTTTTATGTCTGAAATGATCATAAAATCTTCCAGATAATCTAAACTCTTGAAACTTTAGTGAACAGAGTGAAATAAAGAGTGAATTTTGTCCCTTAATTTCATGAGAAAAAGATCTGCCTATCAATAAATATTGAAATAAAAGAGCAAGGTAGTAGAAATGAAAACCTCTAACAGAATTTTAGTGGATTCTTCATTTTAGAAACCAAATCATGCAAAGTTTCAGTGGAAAGCTCTTCTAACTAAGGTCACCTAAGGCTACTGCTGTGGAAAAAAAAATGGTGCTCCAAAGAGCAAGTAATTTACCTCAATTTCTACCAAATTCAGCCTTCAAAATAATAACAGCCACGGTTGTTCTCAACTTGGGGACTATGCATGTGCAAGCAAGATACCTTGCTTTAAAATCTACAGCTGTCAAATGCTCACCTTGAACAAATATTCTATGTAAACAAGTACTTACATTGATTTCTCACTAATTTTATATCTTTTTATCTTCAAGATCCTTTCTACATTCCTGCCACAAAATAAGAAACACTTACATTGAGGTCAGTGAATACAGTCTTAGAAGCTTGAAGGATGTTTTCAAATTAGATTCAGGGAATATTCAGGAGAAAAAAAAAAAAAAAAAAAACTTTATCTGATTAAAAGTTTGAGTCATGTCAAATACTTAATCTCTATTGAATTTTTCCTGGAAGCCACTTTTCTTGAAACTTTTCTGGCTTAACTGAGTAGTTGATTTTTCTTACTTAACTCAGTAGTTAACAGTAGTTAAGAATGGGATAGGCAATTCCACTCTGAAGAGGTTCATTTGCTACTGAAGTCAAATTCATGACAACTGAATACCATTTAACAGAATGGCGATTCGTGATGGTTTCTGTCGTTTGAATACTTGCTTCTGGCTAGGACACCTGGATGTCAGGTACTCCTTCCTTAAATCTGAGATGGTTTGAACTCACATCCTGAAGCAGTGGCTGAACATCTTGACTAAAAGTATTCTACTATAATAGTTCTCCTGATAAATTTTAATATTACTGGTTGTTATACATATTACCTTATTCTAAAATGTTATAAATATTTAACATAATAATTATGTATTTATGATATTATCTTAATTAATGGAGCAAAATTTCAAATATCTTTTAACACCTTAGTCAACGGACAATAGGCTCAACAAATTTTGTTCTGTTTTCCCAAGAATGGCATATTTTCAAAAGGAGAAATTCCCTCCTTTCTTCCCTTTCTCCTTGTCAGCAAAACAGCTGATTAGCAAGGATCGAAGGGAGCTGTGCTTTTTCCTGAGAGGACTTTTAATGAGTAAACACTTACCAGGGTATAGCATCACTTTTTCCTTTGGATGTGTTTCTTTTAGTTTTCCTTTAATAATTTTTTAAGGTAGGCTTGGCAGTAGTGATGTGTGCAGAAATCAAGCTTTAATTTTGGCATGACTCTTTAAAGAAACTTTGTTATTGACATAGGGATTCTGTATAGTAGTTAAGTCACTAGATAAAAAATTGCCTTTACATTCGTTGCTAAAAGAGGCAAATATAATATGAAATACTTTGTTTCAGGAATCTACTTTAATATGGCCTTAAAAATAAACTACTAACTACACTGAAAAAAAAATGAATTTTACATTGTGTAGAATAGTTGTAAGAAAACTGTTTTGTCCTTGAATTTCTCTTAGGCCTGTGCCACTCATTTGTCAAATAAGTCAGCAATATTTTTCATGCATACAGTGTTGTAATAGAATTAATATCCATTCATTAATGCATATAGTCATATATCAAGCTTTTTGACTAGTAACAACGATTCAGTTTTTCTCGGATGGGAAAACATCCCAAAAGATGTCCCTATGGAAATGACTTTTTAGAGGCTCTAGACGCTGCTAGAAAGGCTAGAAATCTCTAGAAAAGCCTGATTTTTTTTTTTTTTTTTCCCAGTCTTGAGAGTAATCTCTTTCTCCTTGAGAATTCATTACAGCCAGTAAGGAGACTTTTCCACTCACTCCAACAGCAAGCAATATTAATGATGGCGGTTTTCTGTAGAATACATAAAAAGTCCTACAGAGTCAGATGCAAGTTGCGCTTTTTACTTTTCACTGATCTGTCTACTCCAGTAATATTTATTTAATAATTTGCTATTGCTGTATTGCCATGTGTACCCTCATTTTCTCTCTGCCTGGGAAGATGATACTAGTAATACACATCCTAGTGAATTATGTGTTGTTTGTGGCATATCCTCTACCAAAACTGAACAAATACTAAATATATACATTATAAAAACACCATTTACATCATACCTTATTTATATATCACATCTCCCTGGCTTTTAAAACATGTTATCCAGAGTATTTTATATGAAGAATATGGTGCTGTCAGGGATGTTAATCATTTCATTCTGTCTCCTAAATAAATCTTTGTATTATCCTTATAGTTATCATCATGAAGAAGATACAATATTTCTGTAATGTTTTCATTCATAGTTGCACATACATCAAACCACATATTTACTTTTTTAAACCTTTTTATTGATCTTAACCTTTTATTTTATTTTTTAAATAATAATTCATTTTATTTATTGATCTTTAATCTTTTTATTGATCTTTATTGATCTTTTATTGATTTTAACCTTGATTTTAACCTTATTATTGATTCTGATATATGCATTATATATAAATATATATGTATATAGTCAGGGCACTAATGTGTTTGATTTTTTTTAATTTTAGTTCCATACAGTCATATGTATTTAAGTTAAGAAATATAGAAGTTAAGAAGTTAAGTTCAAAGTTAAACCAAAGCTCAAGTCTTACTCATGACACAATCATGAGAAATTTGAATAAGTTGTTTTATTTTGTTATCCTCAATAACTTATTCTCCATTGCTTTTGGAAGGAGATGGTAACATAAGCAAGTTTGAGTTTCTTCATCATCCATGTCCCAGCCCATTCCTGGAAAAGACAGTTTTGTTTTGTTTTCTTTTTTTTTCTTTCCTGTCATTCCATGTCCATTTTGTTTCTGTGACCTTTGGTGCATGGGACAAGGTAAATATTTTCATACCCTTTTTTGGAATATTCTTACCTTCATGACATCTCTGTCTTTCTAACGTGCTCTGTTATTAGAAGGAGTCAGGAGACATGACAAAGTGATTCTGAAGGCTAAACATTAATATTTCACAGTGGTTTACTTTTCAGAAGCTGAAAACATCTTGTAGAGACATCCCTGCTCCAGTGTGGAACCATACTGATTTTAGGATATTTCTTTTTGGTTTGTTTGTTTCTGTAATGGATGGAAGCAGATTTCTAACTCATTCATAGACTGGCTGAACTTTAAGTGGTTGCAGACATTCAGCAAATACAACTTTACAGTTTTGTTTGTCCTTGCATAAGGTTATTGACTCCACTAATCTCCTTAGCTTGTACACCTCTTACATTAAGTTGGTTAGATTAAGTGTAAGAAATTCACTTGAAACAATCACCTCAAGGAATATTAACTATGACACATGCACAATGTTTAACTTAAAGAGTCTGTAGTCATGATTTAAGTTATCTTCAAATGCAGAGACACCAAAGGACAGTACCAGTATGCAATGGAAGAAATAAATAATATATGAACTACCTGAATATCTTCAGGAACAATTTATAAACTTATAAACTTGCTAATGACATAAATATGGAAATGTCATTAACAAAATCCTCCATTTATTATAAATTCTGATTTTATTTTTTATTTTTCATCATACTTGTAATAAGTATTCCCCGAAAATTAGTAAATGAAGTTGCCTAAATTTCTGGGGGATTTTTTATTGTTATTATTTCATTTTTATTTAATTTAGTATATTTTATTATTGTTATTATTTATTTTTGTCAAGTGTCAACAATAATAAATTCTATTATATTTTGAAGAGGTTTATAAAAATAATTTATAAACACAACTTTATGAAATACTTAATGTTATTATAATAGACAGATTTGATGTCTATCTAAAGTTAATGAAGCGTGAAAAACTGAGACACTATAGAACTATATTTCTAAAAGAAATACTGTAAAAATTTCAAAAATTAAGCAATATTACATTTTATTCAGTTGGCTTGTGCTTTATTTATTTATTTATTTTGACATTTGTGGTATATTATTGAAAATTCGCATAACCTAAAAAAACTATCCTTGAAGAACCTTACATAAACAACCTTACCAATAAAAGTGAAGGTAGAGATTAAATTAGACTAAAAGTTAGGCTTTAATTTGAGTTTACTGATTGCCTTGGATGCTCCAAGTATTTAGAAAGTTGTTCTGCCTCAGTCTTACTGTATCCATCTCTATGGAGTTGGTATTTTTAAAAGTAGAGCATGGGGATTATTCTGTAGTACCTCTTGAAGACAGAAATGAGAGGCATGTCTGTGACACACACTGTTGTTTTCTAGTTAGTGAATCACATTAAAAAGGAAAGGACTATTCCTCTTTATTTTTAAGGCTTAGGTAGAATGACTATCTCCTGATAAATATGAGCTGCCACTGAATGTAGATTTTGCTTGTTAACTTAATATTTTATTCTTTTTTCTTTAATATGGATACATATGGGGGTCCTTACGAGCTAACTCAGAGAAGAAACAGCTAATCCTGATGACATCTTCCTCTTCAGTAATCTCTTAGGCTGAAATAGTCCTCAATAAATCCTTTGTGTCTGCACAATTTTGTCACATTTAAAAGGTATTCATAACTAAATCCTGTTTAGTAGTTTAGGTCTGTCAATACGCTCAGTGTAAAAATCTCAACTTCATCTCTGTTACTAGGATTGAATCATTGTATAGAACGTTATTTTAACTGTAAAATGATGATATGGTAGATAACAACTCTAAAGCTTGTTTGCATTCCCTAGCTCTTAGATCATAGTCCTGTGCCTGCCCCTTCTTCTGACTCTGGGCTTCAAAATGGCCCAGCTTCAACCTTCCTGAAGATGATAAAATTCTAGGACCACTTCTTTCACTTCCACTAATCCATTATCTAAAATAGCTTGGCTCTAGTCCTATCCACTTCAGTTGAAATATCGGCGTCTCTCTCTCCCAGTCATGTGTGACTACAGTTAAATGTTCAGGGAGCTTTCAAGCTAAACAAGAAAATGTCCAATGAAATTACATGCCTACAGATCAGGAAGTCTGAAAAAGAAGACAGATTGTGTTGTAGTTCTGGACTCAGTCACCTAAAACTCACTTAAACTGGAGGGGGTTTAAGCAGACTGGAATCTCAGATTATTAAATGGCCAACTACTTTAGGCAAAAATACTGATGACCACTTTGAAAAATCTGATGACCAAGTATATTTTTTCTATCTTTAACAGTTCATTACAGAATGAGAAATTCAACTGCCTTCCACAGATGGTATTCACAGGTTGAAATTAGCATTTGTTAAAGTAATATCATCCTTTTTTTTTTTTCCTATACTTTCCCTTTACTGTGATGAAAGGAACAGATAATTTATGAACTGTGAAATAATATGGACTATGCACCCTCCCCCCTAAAATGTCTATATTGATAAAATAAATAAAATTCGTACCCTTCAGATATATTTTTTATTTTAGATCCTTAGAACAAAGCAGGGAAATAGATTGTCATTCTCAGGTAATTTTGGTTTGAAAATAATTGAAACTGGCTGTCATACTACAAAAAGTTCAAACACGCTGCTGGATACTCAGAGAGCAACCATGTAATTTCCTGAAAATAGACCTTAAAAGATGAATTGTCAATCAATGTCAATCAGTTCTTTATTTTACAAAAATTTATATTGTGTCATATTTTTACCCAATCATATATATATATATATATATATATATACTCACATATATATATATATATACATACACGCTCTTCTAAAAACAACTTTTAAAAGGAAAGCAGAATTGTACCATGTTGATTCTTCCTACCCTCAAAAAGATATGGAGTATATCTTGTAAAAACAGACCAGGGGTTGTTGGTAAATTAGGAAAAACTATGTATCCTCATGAACTTTCCTCACTCACTACTTCTCCTGTTTTGTCAATTGTTATTGCATAATCTCATTCTACCCCCATAGGAGTTTAGTCCAAGTTTAAAATGAAAGTTTGTCTGAGAGAAAGCAGCAACAGAGACAACTAAAGTCGAAGTTAATTTCTGCTGGCTTTGTTTGTGCAGTAGTCCTTCATTTCACAAGTTGTCCCCTTGGGTTGGATTCATGTCACCTAGATTTGGTCACAGAATAGTTCAGCATCTATTCTAAGCTACTTACCTAACCTTATGGGAGAAGAGCAATCTGTGAAAATATTTTCAGAGATAGAATTGCTCCATATTGAGACAGATTGATTGAATTCTGGAGGACAGGATTTTGCACAGATTTTGAAGATCTGAAAGCTTAATGTGCAACCTGAAATAGCACCAGGCTTCCGTTATATTAGTGGAGGGAAAAAGTGCAAGTAAGCTGCGTAAAAGTAGGTGCCTACTGTAACTTTGGGTACTGTGGCATATACTGGCTGGCCTCCAGTTTCTGCTTAGAAAGACATGGATTTCCTTTATAGGCTATTCCATACAGCTTCAGATGTATTAAACAAAAAAAAAAAGCACACCAATTGACATTATGCACTTCTGCTTAGGCAGCTGAATTCTATATAAGCAATTTTTGCTTAGAAGCTACAGTGGCTGGTTTATTCTCAGATTCAAACACCAAGTATTCCTATCTCTACCAACTTCAGAGGAAGCCTAGATGGCTAGATTAAACCAGAAAGCTACAACTGAAGCTGACTTGAGCTACTTGATTAAATATTTTCTGTAGCTGCATTTATACATGTGATATAGATATACATTTTGTCTTATGACTATATAAAATCTAAATTATAACCACATTTATGCATTATAGCTATTTTACCTAGAGCAATCCATTCTATGCCTGTAATAATACTATACACAGATAAATACAAATGTAGCATTATAGACAAGATAAGCAGATTTTTAAGATCTACCGAGGACTGTGTTTAAGATATTCAAAATCGGTCTCTCTGCCTTGTCATATAACCAAATAATTTGTTTGACCTGAGCAAAGTTTAAGTCAGGCTCGACATATGGACTAATATGTCAAGTTAAATCTACATTCCTCAGTCTTTGCTAGAAGGGATATGATAAGCACTTCATAATAACTTCTTAGGCATTGTAATAAAAATAAAATAAAATCAATTTTGCTAATTCAGGGCTTTGTTAATAATTCAGGGCTTTTATTTTATTTTATTTTATTTTATTTTATTTTATTTTATTTTATTTTATTTTCCCTCCCAGGGCTGAAAGGAAAGCTATGAATCACAGAGTCACAGAATGGTTAAAGTTGGAAGAGACCCCTAGAGATAATCTAGTCCAACCCCCCTGCTCCAGCAGGGACACCTAGACCACGTGGCACAGGGTTGCATCCAGATCCCCAGAGAAGGAGACTCCACAACCTCTCTGGGGAGCCTGTGTTTTTTCCTCTAGATTTTAGAAGTGGTATATGAAACATGGGAATAATATTTGAGGCTATACTTAATACCATAAGTAAGTTAGACATGATGAATTTCTTATGCATTAACACAAGCCATTCTTGTTTTAAACTCCATAAAAATGTCAGCATTGCTGAAGCAAGACTCTATTTTTCTAAAGACGATAGTAATAGTTTGCAGTTATGTAGCTCTTTTATTCATGATGACTGGTCCTATTAAAATTGAATTATCTTAAAATGCACAGCAGCATCTAGTTTACTGCATTTCCTGAGAGTTTTCTTGTTGCAACTGTCATTTATTTCTGGTCAAAGAAAGGTGTTGTTGCCCTGAAGGTTCTGGTCCTATCATGGAGACCTCATCTCTTAGATGGGTCCCTTGGCTACATCGCAGCTTGGTCCTGAATCCGGCTCCCACCTCTGCCCTCAGGGTGCATGGGCAGAGTTGGTCCCTGGGTCATCCCTTCATCCAAGGCTGCAGGATTTCACCCTGGTTTGTGAGGACATCTCCTGCACTGCAGGCGCCCTCAGCTCGCACCTTATTCCCCTTCATGGAGCAGCCCTGCTCTTGGTGCTCTCTGGGAGAAATGTAAAAATAATTATGTAGCATACTCATAAGGCAGTTAAAATAAATCTCTCTTTGGTCTCATTGTGTGTATGATGTACAATATATAGCATACTGATGAACTAAGAAGTAGAATACAAAGTAAACAAAAATATCTCTGCCTTTAGCTTCTTTTCAAAATTTTGAGATAAAAATCAAAAAGAACTGAAGAGTGAAAAAAGAAACATTATTATCTGTGAAATTTTTTTCAGAAGGACAAATTCAGAGAAGACAGTAGGATGACATTTCACATCAAATTGTTATTATTATTATTATTATTATTATTACAGAGAGATATAAAAGACTTTATTCTCATGAATAAAGCAAGATAGCAAAAAGGATGTAAATGAAGAAATGTACATAGTATCAAACATTAGGCATTAGAGGCAAGATTTCCAGCTAGGTTTCCAGCTCCCTGTTAGAGTGTCATCCTCCCAGCAGGAAGAAGAGATGATCGCAGGTGATTGACTTATGTCCTCCAAAAAAAGGAACTAACTCTTAAGAAAAGAGTGGCTGGCCAAGAGGAAGTGGGGAAGTTATAGAGGTTCCTCAGCAATTCCCTGAATGAACGATGCATTTCAGCAGACCAGCATCCCTGACCTCAACACCAGTGCTGCTAAGGAAGAGGCAAGGGAAGAGCAGAAGCCCATCAAGGAAATGCCCAAGGAGTGGAGGAACCTTGTCTCTAGCTTAGGGTTTGCAACATCATGAGAAGAAAAAAGATTTCAAGGAGACTTCAAGGATAAACTATCCCAGTACCATCTTCTTCACTGAGAAATGACTACATATCCTTTTGCACTAATGATATCTGCTAAAAGTCAGGAACATTTCTGATTCTGTTATCAAGATTATACATAGTTAGATTTCTGACACCAGAAAGGCACGTCAGCCACATCAGAAACTGGAGTATATACAGACTAGTAAATAAAAGAAATTATTATTGAGATGACTAGTAAAGATAATGACATCATAGCACAGCAGAAACTTTGTTGAAGAAAGGGGGTTTGTAGGGCACTATCATATAAAGTGCCAAGTATTCTGGAAAGAAAATTTCCTTTGAAAGAATAATTTTATGGAAGTACTTGGTGATGTTCCATCTCAACAACATTTGAATTCTTGTTTTAATTGGAAAAAAGATTCTTTAGATTCTTACTCTATTCTTTAGATTGCTGGTATGTTTGGACAGACATTTTCGCTCCTCTTTTTGTTGTTGTTCATTAAAATTAATAAATACATTTGCACTGTGCCCTATATTGGTAGAAACAGTAAAGATTCCATACATACCAAAGAAAAAAAAAACTAAATTCCTGATTTTAAAGTTTCTAAAAAAGATGTCTTTAAAAAGTATATAATAATTTCATAACATCTTTTAAAAGGCAAAGCATGAGGCCTCAGTGAGTGAGGAATCTTGTAAACTAGTTCTGTTTTTTAGTAAGTCATTTTGGGATTATCTTTGCATTTTGATTTTTCTTGTCAATTAACTCATACTGTACAGATTTCCATATCTGAGTCTTAATAGGATTTTAGGTTGAACTAGTTGTCTAATCTCCTTGTAGGGAGAGCTAAGCATTTTTAGAGGGTGATTCATCCTATCACAAGATGGTTGTCCAAATCTAGGTGGGATGGCTTCTCCTCTGGAGGTTAATATATCTGCCAGTTACCAAAGACAGTGCCTTAATCTCTTTGGAATTCTTTGAGAAGAGAAGCATTCTACCTAAATTAGATTCTTAAATTATTAGAAATTGTCTACAGAATGTTTACAGAAAATTTAAGTCATTGTATTTAATCATCTAAAAAATCAAAACCTCTTCTAGACTGGCATGAATTTCACCTAGAGATGCCTAACTCTCTCTGATGGACACAAAAATCAGGTTAGAGGACCAAATTAGACATCAACTATTCAAAATGCTAAAGTTATATTAGAAACTTTCACCCCTACTAGTTCTGAAAATATTGCAACCTGTCTATTTTCTACTACACTGGCATTTTAAACAAGTTGATAAATATGATGATAAAACTCTTTAACTACAGAATTACAAATGTTCCAAATGGAGAATTAATCTGTAATTCTTTCAAAGAAAAAAAAAAGTAATTTAATCTCAACTCACGGGAAATCAAGATCGCCTGCGAGACAAGAAGAAAAGGAAGTATTTTGTATAAAATAAAAATATGTATAATAACACATACAGTAAGGAAAGAATAGATTCTTTCTTCCTTTTTTTATTTATATGTCAATGACAAGTTGAGTGATGAAGGAAAAAATGATATACACAAATGCACCTATTTGTCATTTTTAAGGAAAAGAAGGTATTTTTTATTTAGCAATTATGAAAACAATAACTATTTTTTATAATTTAAATCTGATTAAATTCAATCTGCCAGTAATTTATCTTTCTCAAGCAACAGGAGAAATAAGATCCAAGAAGCTGAAATAATCAGCTGGTTTTTCTGCAGAGCCCATCTGTACAACTTCGTCCTGATGATGAAGAAAATCATATGGGAGTGTTTCGATTCCCTTGCAATCAGTTCCAAACATATGGAAGTAAACTCTGTTAATCTGAGAGCTTTTGTTTTAACCTACCAGTCATCCGTATCATTTCAGACCGTTATCATTTCTGACTTAAAAATAAATAAATAAAATACCACATGGAACCTGTTGGGCCTCAAAGGGAGTCCTCCTGAAGAAGGGATTTTACAGTAGTATCAATTGTTCGTATATGTAGCCAGAAAAGTGTCAAAAAAATGATGTGAAAAATATTCAGTGAAGCACTGCATATGTCTTTAAAATTATTCTTAGTAAAAGGTAAACACTAATAATGCAACCTTCTCTTTTTAAGATTTGTGACAAGCTTCCTAGAATTTTTTTCATCTGAAATCTAAACTCTGCTTTTTTTTTGCTTTCTTTTTGATTACTATTTTATTAAAAAGGAAAAAAGAAAAACAGATCGGGCAATTGAGTAAAAACTTTAGGATTTCTTTTCTTTTGTAGCAGTGGACCAAGGATTTTGAGACTTCTATCAGACAAAGCTGTTAAGAAAACCTCAGCGATATCAAGCGGTTACTGCATATGGAGATAAATACTTGATTCCTATATGCTGTGCTGTCAGCTACTTCCTCATCTAAGCATAAGAGAATGCTAAGTATTTAAAAATAATAATTAAAAATTGCAGAGTTTCCAAGTGACAAAATTCAACCATTTAAATTATTTTCTAGAGTTCATCTTGTTATGTATACATATACTTAATTTACAAATTTATGGCACCTAAAATCTTGTCGTGGTACTCTGTTTTTTTAAAACATACATATATATATTTACACACTCAGCTTAAGTGCGATTACTTTTAATGTTTCTATTTGGCACTAGATGGCACTAGAGAATTTAAACTGTAATACAATTTTTCTTTTCTCTTTCAAAAACGGGGAAAATGTTACCTTTGTTCTATAATTAAAATCCTTCATGCAGATTAATCAATTTTACTTTTCCCCAATTGCAATAGTAGAATGTCTCCTAAGGCCTATTACTATTCTATCAAGTAATAGAGAACATAAAGGAAGGAAGGAATCCGTCAACTTATAATATATTGAGATACTCCCACTGAAATTCAAATATTTATTTAATCTAAAAAAGTAAAACATAGGGTGCTATTTAATGCTTCTTACAAGATTGTGGGTTGTTTAATGTACAAAATTGAAAACCTTTAGGACCTAAATTTAAATATAACCATTAACCTGTGTAATAGAAATAGCAAGAACTTGATAGAATTCTTGGTGCTGTCTGCTGTCTATCTTGTAATTCAGATTCAGTATACCCAGCCACTTTTGATATTTAACTTTTTTACAAGGCTACTTGATTGAAAATGAGCTCTGGGGTGCATAATTTACACAAGAAAAATGAAATAGTAATACAGAAATTCAAAACTTAAAAATAAACAGACCATACTCTAAAACCTTAAGAAATACTGTGTTTTCTAAAAAAGATTACTTCTCTATAAATAATAGAAGTATTATTTAGCAGCTGATTTCCCCTCTCCTCCCTCTGCCTTTGGAAATGGAAGTGCTAAATGATGCTAATATCTTAAAACATAGGTATTTGTGGGATTTATTTGCAAACGTTCAATTTTTTGACTATCCATTTAACTGTGTACATTTCAGTAGAAGTTCAAAATAAATAAAGTGAAGATAAAAAATCTTTGAATAGAGGTGTGGAAAATCCAGAATTTTGAATTGAAGGTTACATATAGTTTTGTTATCTGAATTCCACACCTAAGAATAGTCTTACAGACACCTGAAGGCAAGCACATACCTCAGAACCAGAATTTAAGAAAAGTTCATGGTAAGGCAGAGTATTCAGATGTAGGAGTTAAATGAAAGTCAATTTATAAATCCATACACTGGGTTCATAATGCCCTGTGGTTATTACAAGCTAAGGTTAGATCTTTGCTAACTCAGCTTCTACTCACAATTGCTTTTTTGGGTCTTCTGGATGTTCATTCTAGGCCACCTACATGATACTACTACTTTCATGTTTCACTACTCCTCAGTGTATAGATTATTGATCCCTGAATAACCTGGCATGCACACTGTTATCTGTTCCATGTTACTAAATCAAGATCTTGCATTCTTTTTAAAGAATTCTATTTTGTGTACAGACGCTAAACACGGCTTTGTTTTCAGATGAATATTACTGTTCAGGTATAGCCACGGACTGTCTTTAACAGTGTAATGTTATAAACTATATTCTAAATCAAATAAAGTATCTCAGCTCTCCCAGAAACAAAACAAAGACACCCATTCTGAGATAACAAAGTAAGTTGATTAGTTTTTCGTACATTATATTAGTAAAATTTTTTCTCCATTCACCCTGACAAAAACGCACTGTTGATAATTTGTGTCATTAATTGTTTTTAGTTATTCTTTCTTTTGCTAAAAATTGTGAAGAAATACTCTTTGGAGAAATTAATCGTTGCAAGCGTCAGGGCTTGTACTTTCTCTGTAAGATTATATCACAATCAGAACACAGTGAAAAGTGCCTTCTCTATATGTCTTATATTTGCAGTTCTTCTAAATCAAAAAGATTCATTTAAATGCAATGATTTCTCAACAAGGTTTAGTGCTCTTTATATATGGTCATCTAAATCAATATAGATAGACTGCTTCCAGAATCTGGGCTCAGCCATCTAAGTCTAGCTGAGATACTTCATGGGAAAGTAAACAAACATAGGAAAACTGCTGTGGGAATCACAGACAGAAATAAGCTCTGATATATTTTCCTGCTGATTATTCTGTAATTATTTCGTTTTTAAAATTCATATGTTAACAAAATGCATCAAGTGTGTACTATGACTAAAATATAAAAGGTAGCAATGAAAGGTTCGGAAAGATTAAATTTGAAATACACTGGTGTTGCCTTTCTTAGTAAGTTCAATACAACTTCTTTTTTCCAGAATCTTTTTTTTTTTTTTTTTTTTAGGTAGGAGGAACAGTTTAGAATTCTGCAAAAGCTCTTTAACAAGCCAAGCGTTTTAACAATATTAACAACAACCATCCCATGCTATTAAAACAATATTTTATAATAGTTAGAATCCACTTAGCTTTAATGAAATTGCATTTTCAAAAAAACTTACATTTTTTGTTGATATAACCACATGCTTGTTAGAAGTAGAGCGTGGCAAAGGTGATTTCATAAAATGTTCGTACTGATAAGTTTGAGCAATAACTAAAACATATAGATTTGGGTTTTTATTTTATTTGCTTGTTTGCTTCTTTTACATTTGCTCATAGCAAGAAGACAAGACTAAATTTCTCCTAGTTTGTCATGCGACTAGAACATAATAGCAATGACAGCTGCTAACTTCAGATTATGGTGGATTACTTGTTGTTGGGGAAGCCTCAAAGTTTAAAGTAAATGTGCATGCCTGTTCTAAAGGCGGTTTCAGAAGGGTGATGAAAAGGAGCGTTTTGGAAATATTGTCTGTCCAAGTGAATAATTCCTACAAACTGGAAATTAAACTGAGAAGGGAATTTATCTAATAAAATTCATTCTGATATACGTGCAAAAGTGTTTGTATCATTCATATAACCCAGTCATCCAGGTTCCCTCTAGAAACAGATAAATTCATACTTTCAAGATTTAATTCTTTTCTGATCTATTTCAGATGTTCACGTTAGGATGAGATGACTACAGAGGGACTAGCTAAAACATGGATATCCTTATTTAAAATGTATTCATATGATTAAGTGTATGTTATTCTCAAAATTATCAATGTGAAAAAAAAAGTATTTGTCTTTGTGTTTAGTTTTGTTTTCTTGAAGAAATAATCTGTTAGGTCACATGGTTTTCTGGGATTTATGGTTGGCCCAAAGGTGCCAAACCTGAGAAAAAAAATAATTTGTAAAAAATCAGTAAAATTTGTTCTAGATAAATTCTGAGAGGAAAAATTATGTTTCATACACATTGTAAAAAAAAATCAAAGAGTGAAAATAAATTAATATTTTCTTTTTTATTATTCAGTTTTTTTATACCAGTGATTTAATTCTATAGTAAACAGAAACTCTGATAGTCAGAGTAGTGATCCTGAAAGGACACCTTGAGTAAGTTCCTGCTTTATTAGGTCAGTCATGCTTTTTATCGTTTAACCACAAATGTGAACCAGAAAAACTTCTATAAAGTTGAAAGAAAACAAAGTTACCCACTTGACTGAGATTTCATTGCAGTAAGGATACTGTTAAGGCAATTTGAAGTTTCAAAGATTTTCTATAACTAAAAAGTCAACTGATATAGAAAAAGTGACTATTTTCTCTCAAACAAGATAATTCATGCAATACAACAGATTCTTGCTATTAAAGTTACATAGAACAGAATGCAAAGTGATGCAATGATGCTTGAGAACCTAATAAAGTTATGATGAAAGAATCATTGATCATTGTCAAGCTACAGCTCCTATGATTGTCTATGGAGGAGAAATTTATCAACCAAGTTACAGAAAATGTCTGAAAATCAAATCCATATAAGAATATTATTGATATTAGCCTGCCACGGTGGGTAGAAATTTCATTTGCATTCATTTAAAATGCACAGGATCCTGATGTCCTAGTCGATTCATATCAAAAATACCTAACAGAGTCTCTTAGTTCTAAAACAAGAGAAACACCTTTTCCTTCGATATGAGATTCTCCTGCAATGCATATACTGAATATGTCATACAAAATGTGATGTAAAATTTGCAAACATGAATAAAATGAATTTTGTATGATATTTCAGAGAATCACTTCTGTAGTAAAATGATATTATTTCACAATATATTGAATATATGAAAAAAATGAGGATAGATTTCATCCTATATCATTAGAGTCAGGAGAGAGGAAGACAGGCAAAAAATAAGCAGAATAAGTAATTCAGCCTGAATTACTCAGAAAATCTGTAGAAACATGTATTATTTAGTATAAAAAGATCATAATTTCAAGAAAGGTCAAAGTCACAAGAAATACAGATCATCTGCGACTGTAATCTCTGGAAAAATCTTAAAGTGATCAGTATCTGCAGGTAGAGATAAGCTTTGAAATATGAAGCTACATTTCATCATACAAGCACATTCTTTTGGATTGGATAACTTTTTGTTATCAGAGTATCATTTTTTGAACCTGTGTTTTGGTAGACTTCATAGCAGTTTAGGCTTGCTCAATACAAGCTCTAACACTTTACTAACAACAACTCAAAATAATGTTTATATGCTTAGAACCCATTTCCCATGTTCAGTACAGTATAATAAAACTGGACAGATCTTTTATCCTAAGGAATTTAGATTCACAGAGACTTGTGTTTTGAATATGAAATATCAACATTGACAACATAAAAGATGTATGCAGAGGTTTTAAAAATCTGCTGGTTTTTTTCGTGTGACCTAATTTCTTGCCTACCTGTATTCTGTTGTGACTCCAGATTCTACTGGTCTCCATCTCTATGTTCCATATTGAAAACATTTATTGGAATGTAAGTGTGATAAAAAGAATATACAGATCAGTCAGTGATTCTCACTAGTAGATCAATTCAGTAAGATTTAAATGTACTACTAAGCTAGCCCTTTATTGGAGGATTAAATCCTATAAAGCAAGATAGGCAGGGGGGCATACATTCATACTCTTCTGCTGCCCCAGCAGTTCAACCATACACAGTATAAAGTGAGAACTATGGTTCCCTATACAGTGTTGGAGTTGTGAAAAACTCTGAAGAAGAGCAACTCTAAAGTGAGATACTTCCAATTTCCCATTTACTGTCCAAGAGGTTTTGGCAGTTTCATCAAACCTTCCAGTGCTCAGCAAACAGAGATAGAGCAAGAGAGAAAGAAACAGAAGGGGCCAAGGTATGTCAGATGAGTATGCTGCCCACTCCCTTGGTGGTTCACAAAATGAATACCCTGAGGGACTGCAGAATGGAGTCATGCCATTGAGTTAAGAGTGCCTAAAACCAGATGTAAGTTCTTTAACTACTGTGATATTAGACTCTTAGCAGTAAATTCTGTTTTAGCTCTATTTTTTGTGCTTCTACCTATGTTTTGATCAGTAGCCAGTTTTAGGAATACAGAGAGTCAGAACATACCCTAGGTAACTGAAGATATGCTTCTAGCTAAGTCAGAAATAGCTCGGGGTTCATAAATTGTTTCCTAATAGATTTTATTCAGTCTATGAGGTATGAGTTAGTAGATATGCTATTAGATTGCTTACTCAAGTTTTGATTTGCCTCTGGATAATAAAGTAAATAAGAGAATGCTTTAATTCTGAAGGACTTTTTTTTTCTTTTTCTTTTTTCTTAATATTTTATATTTTTTAATGTGCGATTTGTTTGTATTTTCTACTGTGACTTTAATACAGCTACATTAAAGATTTTTTTTCCTTAGTATGATTCCTATTCTTTCCTATGATTTAAAAAAGGGAAAAAAAGAAAACACCTTGCATTGCTTCTCAGCATGGCTAGTTATCAAGACACATCCTGATGCATTTTTGGTACTCAAATTCTCTCTTCATTATGATATACAGTCAAACCTCAAAATAGATTATATATTAAAGGTAGAAATAAAACAGCTAAATCCAGCTTACACCAACACGTACAACAAATAGGACCTTCAATATAATGTTTTCCTCTTTAAAGGATCCATCATAATTTATTTGTACATTTTTAATAGTCTAAGAAACTGTCTATGCTGTGTGATATTTTATTATCTGTGTGTGGCTTCATAAAAATGGACATCATTTACATTGAACTACCTAAGAATTTTCAGGAAAACATCTTTTTACAAGCTCACATATGGCCAAGGATTTAAATCGCTATCGATGGGCATATTTTTTTTTAAGTACTGAAAAATAAAAAGCAAAATTATCATAAAGCAGGAGGAATGCTTGATTGTGTGCAAGAGGCAAACAAAATTTTCAAACTATCTGATATAGCCCAAATGCAAAACTAAAATATCTGTTCCAACACTGCAGTTCATTTCATTTATAAAAGTCACAAATGCTGTATTGTATGAATAATTTATGTGAAAAATATGGAAAAAGATAAACCAGCTTTCTGAATATCTGTGCACGAAAAGATTTGACCCTATACCAATGAAGATTTAATTACCTCTCTAAAATGCCACAGTTTAACAGCCCAACAACTTTCTGGAATGTGATAGAGGAAAGTTGTTTCTTGGTTTGTAAAATAAAAGTAGTTCCCATAGAAGTGGCTGTTTTAGACATGATATCAGTTTAAATAAGAAGGACTCATTGAAAATCTAAAGTTTCAAGGTAATTTTGGTGAAAGTGATCACAAAGAATGAGCTCATGATTTGGGGCAAAGGAAGGAGCAAGAGCTGTTAAATACTGATAACAGAGTTTAAAAAACAGACTTCGGAAACCTCAACGAACCAGGTAGCAGAGTCTCTTGAAAAGATAATCTGAAGTACTATCTGAAGGATAAAGGCATGTAAGAGCTCTGGCAACTACTGTAAGAGTACTAAAGATACCAACAGCCAACTACCAGAAGGCAGAGAAAAGATAGAAGACATTGCAAGAGACCATTAGAGTTGCAAAGAGCTTATATGGAGATGGAGTCAGCAACAAGGAGAAGGAAAATGAGGACAAAGAAATAGTAAGAGCAAGCAGAGCTTAGTCTAGAGGACTGGCTAAAGTGGTGATTAAGTTACAAATAGCAAAGGAAATAAAAGATGACAGGAAAAAACCTTCTACGGACTATAAAGAATAGGAAGATTCTCCTGCTAAATGGCAGAACAGAAAACAATAAGACGATAGAGACAAGTTTGAAGACTCCAATGCCTTCCTTCCTCAGCCTTCATAAAAGAAGGTTAATTTGGGAAACAATTAAGAGAGCAGGGAAAAAAAAAGAAAAAGAAAGAAAGAACAAGTCATATCATATAGGCATCTTCAGGAAAAAAATGCTCTAAAATAATTTAGGCACTTAAGAAGTTTTGAATCACTGAGATTTTTTTTCATGGTAAAGTGGAGAATGAGAACATTCTAGGGAACTGAGAAATGCAAAACAAACAAGCAAATAAAAAAGTCCTGGCATTTTAGAATTTGTAAAGATATTGGACAAGCTGTTCCATTTAATTATAAATGCTTAGAAGGATAAAGAAAAGAAACTAAATGGATTTGTCAAGTGGAATATGTGTCAAAGAAAAGCACATTGTGTGATATAAAGATGAAAGCCCTCCTTTAAAAATTGCCATAAAAATCAGCCATTGATGATCTGTCGTCAGACTGGTAGAGCATTTCAGTTGGGATCCCATAGGATATGTCCTTCGAAATGCTTTCATTAAATATTTGCAGTAACGTTCTGAATGATGGAATAGAGGGAAGGCTTATAGAATTTGCGGATGACATCAGGCTGTCAGAGGTTGAAAGCAAGTCAGAGGACAGTATCAAAATTTAGAATGATAAATTGGAGACAAGGTTGATAATAAACAATAATAAATTCAATAAAAACAAAGAACAGGTTGCTGCATTAAGGAGGAGAAAACAAATTAACAAAGCTTAAATGGAAAATAACTTAAAGGAAAAATATCCATATTGGTGTAAAACATCAGGGTGCAAAAAGATATCAAAAAGTGTGGTTAGCCAGCATTCTGACTAACAGTGAATTCTGAAAAAGTGGCAAAACCAGCAAATCTACTGAGATACATTAGCCAGAAGTATGTTTGACATAACAGGCAATTTCATTTCCTGTTTTCAAAGCTAGTGATATGTTAACTATGTTACTTCTATGCACTAAAATATTAATTAAAAACATCCTAATAATAATAATAATAATAATAATAATAATAATAATAATAAAACCTGTAGAAAAGTTGGAGATAATCCTGGGGAGGGCACTAAAAGAGCACAGAAGTCAAAATGAGCCATCAGTTATGGATAAAGGGTAGAATTTAATCTGGAAATTGGAAGGCTAAAAACAGGGTAAAAAGGAGATATAGAGTAGAGAGTAGAGGAGATATAGAGTATTTAATAACTGAATCTCAACATGCAGCAGGTTGTTAGAAAACAGGCCACTGATCACCTGTCCTCCATAACCACTAAGTTGGACAAGAACAAACTCTATATTACACTCTTTCCTTTTACCCATATAATAAAAGCTTGTGATGGTGATGGAACAAGAGCATATGGGAAAGACATTGTTTATATCATTCAATCTATAACAGGAAAGTTCTCCACATAAGTTATCATCGTCTACTGTTACAGTGATAGTATATGCAGTTCTTTCTCTGTCACTGAAAGCTAGAAACTATTTGTTAGAATTATTTATTTTAAGAAATTATTTCTTAGTTCAAATAAGTCTCTAGCTACTGTTACTAATATCAGAAACATCCTATACACCTAATATATCATGTCTTTCATCTGGAAGTTTCTTGAAAAAAGGAAATAAATGCCAGAACATTTCTTCCCTTGTCTTTCAAGTGAGAGTCAAATATGTGCTTGCTGAAATGCTTCATTTGCTCTTTGCACAAATTGCTCTCAAGCCTGCACTCTGCCTCACCTGCCTGATATGTCTCCTTCCCCATTTCTTCTTGCTTTGGGTAAAATTGCAATAACTATAAACATCCTTTGTATCAGTTAGCTATGCAGGCTGCCATGTGGAACGGCAGAACCCACAGCATGCTCGTTCCGCAAGGAAATGCTCAAATAAGCAGCCGCAACAGTCTGTACTTCACTGCGCCAAACCTTGTGCTTCTTCAGAACGTGCTCTAAATCACAACCTACATTAGTTTTCTCCTCTGTCTAGTGTACATGATTAGTGAGCTCTAAGCTCTGAAAGGAAAATTAGTAGAAAATCAAACTGCTAATTCCTCAGACTTGTTCTTTCTAGATTTTTTGACTTTCCTTCTATGATGGTTCATTGCCACTTTTTTTTCACCTTCAGAGGTCAAGTATCTACTCTGAGAAGGGGATATTCATACACAAGTATTTGATAGAGAATGACAAAAACACTACATATGGAAAAAATACTTGCAAGGAAATAAAAGCATATGCATGTATTTTTCAACATCTATCAGCATGAATTCAGTCAAATGTTCCCGAAGTGCAAGGAAGTGCTGGACTCTTAGATGAAAATAAAGACTGTTCTCTTTAGGACAGAGTAAGGATCAGCCACAAGCCACTCACAGCTACTGCTCTGTTCTGCTGAGGTGAAAGGTCTGTACTGGGAGCCTGCTAGGGAATGGAGATTTCCCCTTAAGGCACGAACCATTCCACAACCTTGATGTGCTATTGCTAGATCTTATCCAAAACCAAATCAATGTGACTAAAGCAGAAAGGCAAATCCTATGCCTAATAGACTATAGTTGTTAAAAAACAGCAGCAGAGCCTAAGGACACATGGGTTAAATGTGGAGTTGCTTTGACCTTCAGTCAACAAAGGTTAGAAGGAGGGATAGATGTGACAATATAATTCTCACTTTCCAAAATAATATGAGCTTTAGTGCAGCCAAGGGTAAAAGTCAAACAATGAAGAAGGTAATAAAAGCTACTATTCGTGATAATGTTTAGAAACAGCAGACACGTTTAAAGCAAATGTAGCCTCTAGGTATGCAGCAAAATTATTTACACAAGTCTCAGAAAACAATACAATTTAATGGTACTTGAATGCAAGGCAAAGACAAAGAATACGTCTTTTTTTCTTCTTCTTTTCTCCTTTCTATATGCATATGTGCAAGGCAATGATTTTGAAAAGCTTCATAATTCTAATGAGAGATATATTTAATCAAAGTACATGTTGTTCCTAAGTTATTGAGGACTTCACGGTTTCATTTGCATAGACTAAACATATGCACTTAATGTAATGAAAACAAACATACAGGTAAAAACCCATAAAATGTATCAAATTTATCAACTTGTGTGCTTTAGAAATTATTATTTGTGGAAGAAAATGTGTTGTGATAAATAAGTTTCAGCTCTACAAGGAAAAGATACCAACTATAACTGATGTTTGTTATTATTTATTTTGAATGCAACCTACTTTATAAGGCATTATTCTAACAAGTCATTGTGAAAAAATATTTATAGGGAAAGTAGAATGAAATAAATTAACTCTAAACAAATAGCACACCGAAGATACATGATTTTAAAACAAAAACAAGCTATTTTATAAACTGAGGTACTGGTGATATACAAGAAGACGATTACATAATTTATTTCAAATTTCAGGGATAAAGAATTGACTTGGATTAGTAATTTATTACTTTAACTTACCTACTGGTACAGACTCCGAAACTAAAACATATAAACTGGTTCCTGAATGTATGCAGAGACATTCAAGAGCATCTGTTCTCATATGCTTGTTATGCTCATAGTACATGAGCATAACAAACATACATCTCTTCTGTTTATAGATCTTAATGAACGTGTAATTTTGTGAGATTCCACATCAAGCTACAAAACTTCAGTTTAGTGAATCCAGCCTAAGCTTTAACAGTGGCTGTCTCAGACCTTAGTTTCTCACACCTTTTGCTTTGGATATTTCAGTTGGATTTTCATATGCTCCCTTGGTGGCAGGTACAGGGCAGTGTGGCTGCATTTATGTTGTTCATAGACTGGGGAATTGTGTCCATTGGAATTAATTTTGTCTTTGCCAAATACCAAATGTCTTTTCCAATTTTCTCCCTTAGCAAACACTGTGAACTTTGGTCCTCAGAAGTGCTAATAGTTTGCCCAACAGGTTGCTTTGCATTCAGAAACCCTGTTTTGGTAGCCAACATGTGTGTTAAGTATTGGTATGAACTGTTCTGTGATATATGGTAACAGTTTCTTAAGTAGGTTCAAATGTATAACTCTATAAAGGCTAAAGCTTTCCTGAGATAACATTAACAAAGATGGTTAGTTTTTTGGGAAAAATCTATTATTTCTATTTTTGCTTTTATGAAATCAATACTCACATACACTGTCCTATTGAGCTAAAGCAACTGAACTGAACAGTAGCTTCTGGAGCTGGTAAATTACAAGTCAATGTTTTCAGATTAACACTTTACTAAAACAATGAATATCTGAGATTGCTGTCTCCTACTGCTAGTATTCATACTGAAATGTGCAAAATGGCTTATTCATTAAGCTAAAAGGAACTTTTGGTTTAGATGACATAAATTTGAATATGCTTGGTATAAACTCCAAGAATAAAAAGACTGTACTTCCAACAGATAATTACAGCAATTAAAAAAGATGAGAAGATAATATGTTTAAATAAACAGTTCACCAAATGTTGGTAAAATTATTCCATCTTTCATCTTTGCCTATTAACTTCACTAACATTCAAAAAGTCATTTCCTATTCTTAGATATATACCTAAAGAAAAAAACCAGCTATTTTCATTGAAATTTATATGCAAACCTTCTTTTCAGTAGGGCATAACTCCAATGACAGGAATAATTTCCACTGAAATTCATGTTATATTAATAACTGATTTCAGATTCTGCACTTTCTGAGGTTAATCGAAGTTGTCTATATTTTTATTAAGTCAAAAACTGTTCAACTGTTGCATTTTTGCAGTATTTATTATTATTACTGTATGTGGCAAAGGAATTTACTTTTTGAAAGAAAAATTTTTAGAGTACTTGAAACCTGAATAAAGATAAAACATCTTACTCTATGTACCCACACAAAGCTAAGAAAATTGTCTCAGAAACTGAAATTGAAAGATCTCTCAAGATAATTTCTGATTATAAAACTTGCCAGAATAAGGCTCACTGCTATTAAAAACAAATGAATATATGTAACCTGTAGCAAAGGACTTTGAAATCTCTTTATTTCTTGTATTTCATCTTTTAGTTCTTATTTGTCCTGAGGTCAAGTAATGGAAAAGCAGCATAAACAAAAGTTGTTATTCTGAATTCTGTGAAGTTTCAAAGAATTCTTTTCTGCAAACTGCGTATTGCATTAGACTTCTGTTTTTCTCAAAAAGCAGAAAACTGAGGCCTTAGGAAAAAAATCGTATTTTCCCCATCCTAAAGGTTTTAGTCTAATAAACTTTTCTATATTAAAATTATCTCATGAAAATAAACTCTCCATTTAGTCCTTAGCCACATGACAGACAGTATGTAGTTTAATATTTAAAAGACTCATAGATATGGGAATTGCTGTCAGCATTTGTGTGTAATAAAAATGTTATTTAAAGAGTCCAAAAGCTTAATTTAACTGAACAATTTCTGAATTAACATTTTGAACCAGCTACATATTTTTTTCTATGAGGGTAGGATTTTTTTTCTAGTCATGAGCAAAGAAACAAAAAGACACATATTCTCACCTAATATTTGGAGATTTGGCTTCAATTCATAAGTTTGTTTTAGTGATTATGGGCTTTTTTAAAGCATTTTCCTTAAAACATGCATGGTTCCTTTCTCTATTTCTTCAAAATTAGAATCTATGTTGAATGGTGACCAGCTGTTTCAAGAGGCTTCTTTGAAATTTGATTTTATCTCCCTTTATCTTTGATTTTATCTTATCATCTTCATAACAGAGGTAGCATCAGGTATTAGTAGTTTGCAGTTCAGGATAATCATAATTCCCATCTGTTTTTCACTTTTTTTTCTTCTCTTTCTTCAGATTCAAACTGCCTTTTTTTTTTCTGGAAACTCATTTGGAGCACAAGCTCACTTCTGAAACCTGAAAAAATTGACCTGCTCATTAGTGTTCAGCATCACTTTGTTCAGCATGCCAAATCCCCGGCTCCTCCTTCCTAGGCCAGCAGAGACTTTATTATAATCAGCCTGCCTGATTTAGGATCTTTGACAAGTTCCAGAGGGCATCATGTCCAATACACCATATAAAGGATGACAGGTTCATTGTCAAGCAATTGAAGTTTAGAGTAGAATGAAGCAGAGGTAATACCAAAAGATAAAACCCATGTATTACCATTTCCTATTATCCGGATCTAAAACAGATAAGCACCACCTTCTGAGATAGTTGTGCTTTGAACACAAATTAGAAAGTAGAAAAACTCATGTTTTAAATCCTTGCATTGCCATTTGATTTTCATTGCCACTGCCTATAGAATTAGACTAATAAGATAATGCATAATTTTTTAATTAGAATTATTTATTATATCAAGAATATAGCTAATCTACAGACCAATATGTAAACATTTTCAAAACAGCCTTTCTGTAAAGGCTTAATGTGTATTCCAAAACAGACGATCAATCTAAGTACAGTCAGGGTATAAATATCCATAAGTAATAAATATATAATATTGTTTTCTTACTGTACTGTTCAGACTTCATATGTCCTTGTCAATGTGGAATCTATAGAAAGGAACAGATCCATCACTATTTCAGTCCCTCTTACAGCAAAGCCAAACCTGATGCTCTAGGTGTTTCTGCTTGACCAGGGGGGTTAGAATAGATGATCTCTACAGGTCCCTTCCAACCTCAACTGCTCTGTGCTCCTGTGATTCTGTGAAAGAAACTAAGTAAAATAGGAAAGGTCTGCTGTAATACAAGTGTAGACATCAATATGAATTCGTTTTGCATTCCATTTGCAAGTAAGTAAACTTCCTTCTTCAAGTTAGTTTCACATGTGTAGGTTAAGAGTGGGTAGCTCAAAACAGTCATAATGCCACCATACATCAACCATGACAGAGATTGCAGTGCTGCCCAGCTGAAAATCACTGGTTAATCAGGGATAGCATATATGAAAGATATACAGGTGGGGCACAAGAAATATCAAGGAACAGAGTGTTGTGGTGAGCTGGGAACCAACCACAAGTTCAGGTTTTCTCTCTATTGTGTATGGATAGGGATATGCATAGTGATTTCATGAAGTCCATGCTCTGATGCTTTTGGTCTGGGGTCCATATTCTTTCTTAGTTTGATGAAGGTCCACCTATCACCTCTGCACAGTGTCTCTCATGAACTGGTCTCAGTGAAGTCCTTGAGTGATTCACAGTGTGTCATTTTCAAGTGGCACGAAATCCTCTAATAGCACAACAGCTACAGTGCAAAAGTAGCATATGTGAGTATGCTTGCAAAGCCTCTCAGCTCAGAAGTCACTAGTCCAGAAGCAACGAGTTTGAGGAAGAGGTGCTGAAGCCTTTTTACTTAACTCTTGAAGTCCCTCCAGAGTGATTGTACGGGCCCTGAATATTCAGCTAAGTGGCATGGTCTGCAAAAGGCAAGGGAATACATGTGGTCTAATTAAAAAACAGAGTATCATCTCCAAAGAAATCTCAGTCTTTAGGCCCAGTGCAAAATTTTGGACTATACAGTGGGATACACCTACACGATCGCATAAAATGCACAGCTATAACACACCAAGCTTCTCATGTTTTTCCTTACAGTCACTGGAGGGAGAGAGGCATTTGTGGACCGTGATTCATATTTTGACACAAGAGATCTAAAGATTTACATAATGATTTTTTTCTACATGGATTATAAATGAGACATAGTTAATTTGTCATGTGCAAATATCTATATTGAGGCTAACTTAGGTGAAGTAAATTATAGATATTGTTTCAGTTTATAAGCACACAAAATATTGTTGCTTTTTCTAAAGTAAATTATCAGTCTATTTTTTCTTTTTTTTCTGAAAATGTCCCAAGTCATTCACTGATATGTTCTGCTAACATGCATTTACTTCTATATGGACATACAATTTTCTTGTGCTTTTAGGAATGAGATACCCTTTTCAGTGGATTGTAACTTTGCTAGCTTCAGTTTTTTAGCCATTTTATTTCTTGCTTTTGGTGAAGGTGTTTGTCTCAGACTAAAACTTTAGAAGACTTCATCTAAGCAGCTAAAATGCAACTCCTGGTTTCTAGGAAACAAGCAGAGGTAAATGTAGGACATTTTTTTGCATGCTTCACAAAGAAGCATTAGCCTGGAAATGCTTTACCTTAAAGGAATGATGCTTGTGAGAAATGTGAAAACAGATAATTCTGTGAGAATTGGAACTAAAAATGCATTTCTAGAAATTTTTTGATTGAGTGAGTATCCAAACCAAAGGTTTTTGTTTGTTTGTTTGTTTGTTTTTTTCATCTTTATGTCTATATGCCATTTCTCCCTATCAACTCTCCTTGCAAATGATATGCAAGCTGCCATATCTGATCAGAATTCAGTTGACAGGATCAAAAAAAATTAAGGTGGAACCTGCATATATCCAATCTCCTCTTAGATTGAATGCAAGGTTTTATGTAATCTTTAGGAATTATTTTTTGACATCAGTCTTTCAAATTTTTCTTTGATATCAACCAATAGGGGCAAAAAAAAATAGTATTGAGATAGAAAAACAGATTGAGATAGACATACAGACAGACCACAGATTGCAGATACTGCTTAAGTGAGATTCTTCTAGAAGTAGAAAGATTGCTAAAATATGCTGGATAGTAACTGTTTCCTTTTGTAAGCAACAAGATGAAAGGGGCTCTTGAAAGGTTGGTTTACTTCCACATACCATTTGTATTTTATATGTGTCTTTCTTTCAACCAAGCACCATTAGAGAACTCAGTTGGGTTTATGTCTTTGCTTCCACTTGGTTAAAGGAACCAGATGGGTGATCTTCAGCCACACTGTGCTACAATTCAGTAAAATGTGCATGTTTTTCCTTATGGTTACTGGATAGAAAGAGACTGTGATCCATATCATAACACAACAGTTTTTAAGAGCTCTGATTTGCCTTAAAGGCTTTATTTTTTTGTATGGATTACAAATGGGTGATATGCCATTTGTCACGAGCAAAGATCTACGCTGAGACTAAGAAAGAAAAGTTTACAACCTCAAAGGTTTTCAACCTTTTCATAGTACTGCCTGAAAGCTTTGTGGAGATGAAAGTCAAACTTTCAATTTTGTACTTCTGTCTTTGAGTTTGAAAGTAACTTGGTCTGCTACGTAGCTGTTCTTTTTCTTCTTTTCTTTCTTTCTTTCTTTTTTTTTTTTTTTTTTTCCCTCATAGATATTTCTTATCATTGATTTTCCTTTTAAACTGTTTCAGCTTCCTGGATAGTAACATATTCCTTCAGCTAAAAGACAATTTCAAAGTCTTGTTATTTTAATGCTCTGCATTTCTAATTTGCTAATTTACTTGTTTAGTTTAACAACTTGACAAATGTTATGTTCAAATCGGTACTGACTTTAGTGATCTTTTCACATCACATTTTGTTCTCCTGTTTACCTACAATAAAAGTTCATCTCCAAAAGCGATTCTTGACTCCATAGATATCTTTCTTCCTCAACTCAATATTTGTATTCTGAAAATTTTCAGGCAAAATTCCTTATCAAGCTACAATTCCTAAATTATTATTTGGAAATCTGTTACTCTGGAAGAACAACAATATGGATAGCTTTTCTAAAGACTGTGAGATAGTACCTGGCTCTCACGCTGATTTGCTTTCAACTCACTTTAAGATGATTAATGATATCAGAAGCTCTAGCCTGAAGAAGTCAGGACAAAGAACACTTAAAATATCAACTCTTTCTATGAATTTCTAGATTAGTTGAAGCTGACTGCAGTCTGGTCCAAGTATACAAGTTCATCAATGTGCTACTGTGTTACTTTTAATTTTTATTGTTAATTGTTTGTTCATTTGTTTTTTTAAAGTTCAGAACAGGATATGCTTTTGCAGCAAATCCACGGTCATCGCCACTCTCAGTAGCACTGCTCAGTGATACTGAGGACACTGATGGGGGTTATTGCTTAGCCCCTCTCCATCATCTTTGAGAGGTCATGGAGGGCGGGGGGAGGTAGCGGAGGACTGGAAGAAAGCCAACGTCTTCAAAAGGGCAACAGCGAGGACCTGGGAAACTACTGACCGGTCAACCTCACCTCCATCCCTAGAAAGGTGATGGAGCAGCTCATCCTACAGACCATCTCTAGGTATGTCAAGGAAAATAAGGTGATCGGGAGTAGTCAGCATGGATTCACCAAAGGGAAGTAATGTTTGACCAATCTGATAGCCTTTTACAATAGGACGACTGGCTGGATGGGTGAGGGGAAAGCCGTGGATGTTCTCTACCTTGGCTTCAGCAAGACTTTCGACACCGTCTCTCATAACATCCTCATAAGGAATCTCAAGAAGTGTGGGTGAACTGAGAACCGGCTGGGTGGCTTGTGAGAAATGGGGCTGAGTCTAGTTGGAGGCTTGTGGCCAGTGGTGTCTTCCAGGAATCCTTGGGCCCAGTGCTATTCAACTTGTTCGTGAATGACTTGGATGAGGGGACACAGTGCACCTTCAGCAAGTTTTTGGATGATATCAAACTGGGAGGAGTGGCTGACACTGCAGAGGGCTGTGCTACCATTTACACAAAGGTGTTAAAAAAAAAAAAAAAAAAAAAAAAAAAAAAAAAAGGTAGACAAGTTGAGACAAGCTATAGAGTTGGGCAGAGAGGAACCTCATGAGGTTCAACAAAGACAAGCGCAGGGCCCTGCACCTGGGGAGCAATAAACCCAGACACCAGTACAGATTAGGGGTTGACCTGCTGGAAAGCAGCTCTGCGGAGAGGGATTTGGGAATCCTGGTTGACAACAAGTTAACTATGAGACAGCAATGTGCCCTTGTGGCCAAGAAGGCCAGTGGAATCTTGGCCTGCTTTAGGAGTGTTCCCAGTAGGTCGAAGGAGCTGATCCTGCCCCTCTCCTCAGCTCTTGTGAGGAGAGCACCTGGAGTATTGTGTGCAGTTCTGAGCTCCACAGTACAAAAGAGACATGGAACTTCAAGAAAAGGTCCATCAGAGAGTGACAAAGATGATTAAGGGGCTGGAGTATCTGTCTTATAAGGAAAGACTAAACGAGCTCAGCCTGTTTAGCCTAGATAAGACTGAGAGCCGATCTGATCAATATGCATAAATGCCTGAGAGGAGAATGTAGGGCGCATGGGGCAGACTCTTCCCTGTGGTGGCCACAGGACAAGGAGTAATGGGTACAAATTCAAACACAGGAAATTCCATCTCCTCGTGAGGAAGAACTTTACTGTGATGGTAACAGAGCCCTGGAGCAGGCTGCCCAGAGAGGTTGTGGAGTCTCCTTCTCTAGAGATCTTCCAAACCCACACGGATGCAAACTTGTGCCATGTGCTCTAGGTGTCCCCGCTTAAGCAAGGGGGTTGGACTAGATGATCTCTAGAGGTCCCTTCCAAGCTCAACCATTTTCTGATTCTGTGATCATGTGAAATGCAGTAACTGAATTAGATTTGTATGAAGCTAAACGGCAAGATATGTTTTGGGGATGCACTGTGTACTTTCCAGACATCATCAAACAATCAGAATATGGGGACCACTCTAGCACAATTTTAGACTAAAAGCCCTGCAAGAACTATAATGTGGACATCGCATCCTCAACACTAGCTGTTTTGCTTCTTGTTATATGCTCCTGTTAGATGGTTTTACTTGTTAATGTAGACATAGCCTTTGGTGGCCTGTATTACTTTTACATGATTTCACAGAACCTAATTTCCTCAAACTTTAATTAACTATTCTAAGTGACAGCTGACTGGAAGCTTCTTGCATGAGAAATTCTGAAGCAGACAGACACATGCACGAACATCTTTGAACATGTGCATAAATATACACATGCATGTTTACACACACAGTTTCAGATCAAAATAAACCAACATTTATTTTATTTTTATAGCATTAAATTAAGCAGGATTTCCTGCATGCTGTTTGGATAAAAGTGAACTGACATTTCAGAGCTTTCCAGAATGTCCAGCGGCTCATGGGCTAGATTAACTAGATCTACCACTCTTAAGGTAGGAGACAAATTAGGTCACAAAATAGACATAACCTACCAGATCCTGCTAGACTACTATTCCTTCAGTTGGAGAAAGGAAATTTAGGAATCTTCCAGTCACTCATCCCTAGTACCTACTCTTATGAGGGAGGAAATTACATCAGATTAATATTTGCTGATGGAAAACCATCTCACTGGCAAATTCTGAATAGTTCCGTTCTGAGCACTCCATTTCTATCTATGCACAGATGCATTTATGAAATTCATCCCCCTTGTACATTTTGATATGACAGGGCATCATGGCTCCAATGAAGCAGTAACAGAGTATCACGTCAGTAATTTGACAGATCAAGGACTCCCCAAGGACTCTATAATGAAGAATACACCATTCACTTTTCTCTCACATATGCATAATTATTTTAGCTTCCTCAAATTTTCTTCTTAGTCTCTCTTAGAACTGTAATGATGTTATTGGAATTCAGTTTACATTCGGTAGATTTTAAGCTACCATTAAAATTAAAACAAGCTTGGTCTGGATCAAGTATAATTTCACACACACAAAAAAATATGATACATTACGCTAGAGAACAAGAATACTTGTGCTCTGAGTGACAATTTTCTATTAAAAACAAAGCAGACAGTGAACACTGCAAATTGTGTTTATATATCATTAATAGTTTAATTTACGCCAATGAAAACACAGAGCTTCAGAATTAGAGCTCTGACATTCAGCTAAACTCTGCCCTTGCTTCTCAGCAGGCAAACTCACTTCGTTAGGGATTGCTATCAAAGGCTATCACTTCAGGGACCCACGCACTATCAAAGGCAGAATTTATTCCTCTGTTCATGACTCTGATGTACCTAGTGCTGCAGAGAGCTCTCAGTGACATGTGATCTTAAACTGGCGGTGCCTCTGTGGGTGCCGGAGCATTCATTTTCAAATAGTTATGGAACACGTGCAGAATGATAAGGAACAGCTAACAACACAAGTTTGAGAGATCTTGCCAACCCTACAGGGCAGTTCTAGAAACAGAAGAACTTGTAAGTTCCAGCTCATAGAATTCAAGCCTTGTGGTAAAATTGTTAGCCCACATTCATTAAAAGCTTTGAATATCACACGTTTTAGGGCAATCATAGCCTCACCGAATTTAATCTTCACTGAACTGAGTATCTGCTTCCTTGCTCTTAATATATGTGAGGGAATGACTGTTAGCTTGCAGCTACATTCTAGATGTTCTAACACTCCCATTAACTTATTTTTGCATTAAAAATATGGACATCCTGAAGCCTTTTAAAGTTTGTGAAAGATGCAAGTTTGGAAATGTGACTATGAAACTCTGGTCATAAGGAGAGTAATAACATTCCAAGATATTATTAAATTAATTTCATGCAGTGCAATTAATTTCAGCATTACTGAATTAGTATATTTTAAATACAACTCATTTTTAGTGATATTATAAGATGTCTGTAAAGCTAGCATTTTGTATACATATTAACTGGGCTGTGAATAGAAAGATATTTCAGAAAATACAGTTGAGGCCTCATTACATTATTTTATTTCAGAGATAATTTTCTTCCTAGATCATTTTGATCCATGTCAGCAGGGATAATCTCTGAATGAAAAATGAAATAATAATAATAATAAAAAAAATAAAAAAGAAAGACAGGAAATCTTGTGAAGATGTCTATGGAAGCTAATTAATAAAGTGGTAGGAAATTGTATTTGGAAATTAATGCATTATAAGATAAACTCTGTCCTCTGTTTTTTGATGTCTGAACAAATTCCTGCACTGTTATTCTTTCTTATACATAAGTTCAATTGACATAAATTACCTCGATTTTTCCTGCTCCTTGTGAGTTCTTTCAACAATTCTATCAACACAGTAAAACTTTTCCTTACATAATTTCTTACCCACAGCATATTACTCCTTCATATACAAAATAATTGTTAACTATTTCTTACATCTAAATCATATATTTATGCTGACTACCATTTAACTTTTTGTTCTGTATTAACTCTGAAAATTTTATCTATGGAGTGATGGGATGATCCTCCAGCCTTCCTATTAAACTTAATGCAGTAACTGCAGAATACAGATTTTTTCCCACTTTTTATTTATAAATTTATTGTATATTTCTAAAATTGTGAAGAATCCCTATCTCTCTTAAATACGATAGGAACCATCTTGCTTAGTGTATTATATCCTCTTTTATAATCTTGTCAAGAATGATCCCGATGCTTCTCGAGTTGCTGAAACGGAAGGCAGATATTGGCCCTCGATATCCTGAAGATGCACGTTGTCTTGTGACTGGAAGTATAATCAATCATCTCATTTAACTCTAAAGGAAGGGATTCTGCTCACATTGTCTTAGACATCTTCAATAGAAGCAGCATGTACTACGTGTACAATTTAAAGCCAACAATTTTTTAGCCTCAATGAAATCTTAAGGCAACAGTTATCATTAATCCAACATAATCTAACGATTATACTCCAAATTATCAAATTTAAAAGCATAATTACTAAGAGAATTAATTACTGTTTTCCCTGGGTAATTAACTAACGGGTAATTAATACCCTTTTCCCTCGTGTTACATTCACTCTTTCAATGAGTCCCTGGTACCAGGCTTCTATTGGAAGGTGGTGGGCTTGCAGGTGGTAGCAAGCCATCAGCACACCCTGCTACCAGGGGTAAGCATACACCCTGGACTGTTTTTGTTTATGCTGAAGCAGACTGTTCAGAGAGTCATTTCTGGCTTCTTTATGGCCAACAAGCTAGTCACACAACAAGTATTTAGTTTGGTTAGCATTTTTTGTTTGCTTGCTTTGTTTTATTTTTTCTTTTCTTTTTTTTTGCCATATATGGTTAAGCCATATTATTTCGGAATCAACATGAAGCTTTAGCAAAGTAAGACAATTGGTTTAAGCCAGTAGGTTTAGGAAATAGGTCACTGCAGCTCTCACAAGCTTTTGGCTACAGGAAATAACCTTCATGATCTTTTCCTAACCTTAAACAATGTTTGCAGTTTCAGCTAAAATGAATCCACAACTACTCAGTACAAATCCTGATCAAGTTTGTAGGCCTGAGTTAAGTTAGCAGAAAACTTGTGGCCTACTGTGGCTAGTAGCTGCTGCCTACTACCAACAATAGTATCATGGCTTATTTCTGTATGGTCTTTGGACATTTATTTATCGTATTTAGACTCCACCCCTTAGAGTCGGGTTAATACAGCTGGTGCAGCTGAGGGACGTATTCAGTTCGTAGACATCTACATATCATCAACTGAACGACTATCCTGAAACAACAACAAAAAAGGATATGTAAACACTTTTCATATTCGTAGGCATCTAGATTGCAGATGTCTCAAGTGAGACAGTCTGAATCCTATTCCAAAAGCTTGATTCAGCCTGCCTAAATACCCGTCTGGTGTCATCTGAGATATTTGATGATGTTTGAAATATTCTTGGAAAATAAACAAATTTTTAAAAAGGGATGTGCATCAGATTCTCACACACCTGGACTGCCAGATATTGGTGTCTAGATAGTGAGGTCTTGCTTTCATACTGCCAACATCCAGCTCTGTTCAATTGCCTAAGTGTGTCACTTGATACGCCCTAGACCACTCTCTCGGCCTCTAGCTGCCACTCCAAAATGTTACAGACCAACCATAGGAATTCTGTTATAATTGCCAGGCATGAGGATGCCTCAATCACCATAGAGTGACTTTGATGGCACTAGATGAGGGTAACTGAATCCCAGCCTCTGAAGTAGCAACTTAGGCTCCCTTTAAATTCACTGAAAAAGAATGTTAATTTTCTGGGTAGGATTCATGTCATTTGGAAAGTAGACGTCTAGAATACTTCCGATGATGTGTACCCCGAAAGTGGCTTCATTGCCTCCAAGCTATTCATCAATGACTATAAAGTATGGGTCAAATAGTTACATGTGGGTATCTGTTCGGTAACCGGGGGAGATGAATTGCCTTAAGAAGCATTCTCCTGAATGATCTGAGCTTCTTAATCAAGCCAGTCTGCTAACATTGATTATTGTATATTTAATACTGTGATCAGATTGGATAACTAAGTCTGATGAGTTTTGTATGTGAGATGCCAAAATTAATTGAATTTCAGAAGTTTTCAGGGTAATTTAATTATGTGGGATCAGAAGTTCTCTCCTTTTAATGCTGGATTATTGAACTAATGTAAATCTTATGGTGACTTTAGGTTTATCTCCGATAAGTATAACAGAGTCATACATCTTTTTAATATGGAATAAGAGCTTTGAAAATGCTTAAAACTGACATGCATTAAATGTATCTTGTCTTTTCCATGCATGTGACTTGATTTTCAATAGCTTTGTTTTTTAGGTCATTGAAAAGTGCATGTGAAATAATAACTCCGTGGTTAGCTCATACAACATCTGATACTGATGGCCTGGTCTAGGAATCATGAAGCTCTGGATAGCCTAAATTAACTTCTAGGACATGTTCTTTTGGTCTAATTAGAGTATCTGAAATTTTGCCGTGGCATATAGGCCTTAATAATCTCTGACCTGGTGTCATCTGCACTGATTTAGAGTTAAAAGGTGACAGATGATGTTCAGAGCAGTGATTAGCCAGATCTATCTGTTTTCAATGAACAAATACTTAAATGCTTAATGAGGAATGGTATAAAAAGAAGAATTTGAGGTTTAATTTTCTTCTTTTCTGGCACTGAGGGCAAGGTGGATGAAATGTCTAGGTCCACTCTATACCCTTCTAGGTTTTGAAACACTGACTACATTGCTCCTAAATATTTAGCAAGATCACATTTTATTCAACTGGAAAGCTTTATGTTAGAATGCACAGAAGCATCAATTTAATTTAAAAAGTACTGATTACCAGGAGCACCTGTCTTGTGCTTTACCTGTTATATCAAGAGAAAGTATCTCAAGTAACAGAAAGTAAAGAGCTCATCTACTGGTCAACAGGAATTCACAGTTTTAATTTCTGAATATCAAAATTCTGATGGGATCAAAAAGGAAGGAAAAGGCTCCTGGCCTCCAGTCACTGCTGAATTGAAGGAGTTAAACAGTGATTCATTTGCATCATCATTAACATTACTATTGCTATTACATGTTAAGTATAGGAGTTTACTTCACATGTTTGTTAGACGAAACAAATTATGTACACAATTTATTGTACAGTAACTGAGAGTTTAGTTGTAAGGACAATGTCACTATTTGATAAGGCTGTATCCACACTGTCACTGGAAACAGGGCCAGGGAGCAGCTTTAACCACAGAATGTTGACAGGTCCATACTTTTAACTGTTATCTCCTTCTCTAGTTCCACTTCAGACTGCTCCAGCTAACACTTGTCGAAACAGATTCTGCTAGAGAAGGGACTAGTCCCTCACGGTGTGGATATGGACTGGGGGGTACGATTTGACCTCAAGACAATTGTCTTTGGGAAGAGTTGGGTAAGGTCTGTAAACAAAGAGTTCCTCACTCTTCCACTGTGCAGAGCAGACTTCTGTCCCCCAATGCCAGTGGCAGTTCCTGGTGGGAGGAACAGCCTCTGGAGCCCTGAACAGGCTAGGGCAGAGGGGGAAACAGATTCTGCTGCGGGCTCCCCTCTCTTCCTGGCCCGGTTGCATCACTGGCACCTGCTGACAGATGGCAGGAGCTCTGCCAGCACCACCAAGCCCACAGGTTTCTTGCGTAACAGTTTTTACAGGCATTAATATTAATGAGGCTTTTCTGCTTTAATTTGTATTGTAAATATTATTGTAATTGGAATCATGATAACTTTGTTACACTTTGATTAGACCCTTTAGATTGTAATTGGACTAGCAATTCTTGGCTTCATGTATGAATGATTAATCACACACACACATATCTATGTATAAGTATTACATATTTATGTATGCAATATTTTTGCTACATTTATGCTACATATGCTACATATATTTATTCTACATATTTTTGTGTATGCTACTTTTTTTTTTTTTTTCACAGCAAGATTTGGACTGTAACAGGCTTTTTCCTAAAACTGCGTAAGAGAACAGAAGAACATAAGAAACATTTGGAGGATCCTCCAGCATAGACACTAAATGAATTTATAACAGTTTGAATCTTTCCCTCCCTTTAACCTAACCTTGTGGGGTTTTTTGTATGTTTGCTTTTCAGTGTTACCTAAAAATCTGCCTTATATACTCTTAATGTTCCTAATAATTTCTGACACTGTACAGGAAATATGCAATGTCAAGGAGACCAAGAAATTTGTAGTGAGAAAATTTAATGAGAAAGCTTCTTGGAAAGGTGACTACACACATCAGGCCAGAATGATGGATTAGCAGAGGTATAAAGTTGTCTAATATTTTAAAATATATAATACATTATTAGTATGGACTTGACATATTAACGACAAGCAGAGTCAAAGGCAACTGAAGAGCCCTTAGCCACATTTGGATCTCCTTCTACCAAAAAAATCTCATCAGAAGATACCTGCAAAGCTATTTTGTAGTATTGCCATTTCTTTTCAGCCTATCTAATGAATATGCTTTGTCAAGAAAGATAACGTCTCAAAATCTGTGATATACATTTTCCTATAGTGTGATAGTGTTATAAAATATACCAAAAAAGCCACACATCATCAATATAAGTAGATTTTTAATATTAACAGAAAATACATTAAATTGAGGGAGCAACTGTTATAGCAGATACTATTCAAAATATTTACATGCATATTTAATGTTGATTAGAAATAGACTTTGTCACGATTTCAAGTTGGCTTTGGCCCAGTATAAACAATTTCAGTAGAGTATAGGACGATTACAATAGTAGGTTCACAGATAAGGTTGCTAAAAAGAATATCTTATTGCTTTATGATAACAGGACGAAGGTAATGTGTCTGTCATTAATACACAGGGAATTTTGTATAGTGTTATAACTTTTTGCTATAATGCAAACTAGTAGTACTATCATCTCCATTGTTCGTGTGGGAAAAATGAAACATAAGTAGTATGTTGAATGATCCAACTAATCCACTCTCTGGTCTTGCAGTGCAGTGCTTTCTCCAGAAGTCCATTAACAAAACTTTTTTTTTTTTTTTTTCTTCCATTACTGATTAACGTCGTGGATGATGACTTACTCCAATTTTGGGTTGAGTGAAGTTACATCTTTTAGACCTTTCAGCTCTAAAACCATGTCAGAAAAAAAAAAAATCCATTCCTCTAAAGGAGTAATTTTCTCTAATAATAATTACATTTTAGGAAGGGTTATATCCTGACTTACATTGTCAAGATATGCTCTGCTTCAATGCTTATTTAACCTACTTACAGTTACAAGGCTCTTGTATTTTTACTGTTGTTGTCGTTTGACTGATTTTAAATAAAAATATTCTATGACAAGTGAAACACAGCTTTTAAAAGTTTCTTTAAAGTCATTCATTTTGAAGTCATGCATTTTTCTCAGGAAATAAATATGAGCAAAATAGCACACCACATAAAATAATTTTCATTTTCCCAGCAGGGTACTGGTCTTATAGAAATGTAAATAGAAATTTGGATGTTGTTGCTCATATAGCTTCCCACTTTCATTCTTCTTTATTATTTTAATTATATTGATGATATGGAAAAAATGAGTAAATGTTGAGCTTCAGTATCCATTACTAAAACAAGGATCTTAATAAAAGTTCTTTGTTAGTAATTACCATTTGTCACCTTTGTTCAAGTACTTTGTGGCAATGTAGTACTTTAGTCAAGAATTTAACATAGTGAAACAAAATAAATTTGAAGGTTTTTAGTCTAAATATACATCTCTCTAAACATCTATTTATTCATATACACACATAGATAAGAATATGAGGAGAGAAAAACCATGGGCTCATCACGATCCAATGTGAATCAACCTGAAAAAACTGTTCATTCACACAAAGCCGTCCCTTATATACAATTTCCTTTCCCTGCGTGCACGCCCCCATCTCATCTGATTGGCTAGAGCCTTTCTTCTCTCTGATTGGTTGTCGTCAGTCTCCGTTGATCTTCGCTTAGGTCGCAGGTTCAAAGTGACCTTTTGTTCTGCGCCAGGTGCTTACTCCAACGTCTGGTATGGCTGGTTCATCGGGTAGCCATATTCCTCCAAGAACGTCTCCACAATTCCTCCTTTTTGTTCTTGAACCAGCCAAACCTTCCTTAGGGCTTTTTCAATCATATTAGACACACATTTCAACAGGCAAGGCACAATTATCAGAATACAACACAAAATCAACAACTCCATCCCTGCACTTCTAATTAACAATTGTAACCATCCCGAAATTCCCCATCCACTTAATAAATCGTCCAACCATGACACACCCTCATCCTCTGTAACTTTATGCAAAATCTTTGGGTGATCCCAAACGTCTTGGACATCCGTAAGTATTTTGCCGGACTGATCAATATAGCTGCAGCATGTTTCATTTATGAGGGTACATACTCCTCCAGCCTGTGCGGTTGGGATGTCAAGGGCCTTTCGATTTTTTAAGACCATTTTTCTCAGGGAATCCACTTCTGTATTCATGGTGGCTCTTCCCCATAAATAGTCAGCCCATCGTTTGTCTCCTACTCCCACAGAGTAGCTACTTCGTTCATCTTGACTGTGGCTTAACTTAAGCTTTATGGCCATTCAATTGCCTTCTTTGTTTTGAAAGGTGCCTAGATTCGGGCCTGATAAGTTATAATTAATATAAAGCACCATGTTATTAACCAATTGAAGTGTAAAAGGCATTCCTTCCATAGTGACATTCTCCTGTGTACATTGATATGACATATTGAGTAGGGTATACGGATTCATGTCTGTCCGGTTGCTTAAAGGAATACCTAACACTGGTGTATCAAATTGATCTGCTGTCCCACAAAGCCAACAACTCTTGATTTGGGTATAATTAACAATCCGCTTAAGAAGCATAACATATCCATTAGCGTTAAAAGCAGCATCAACTCCTATAATAGTGTTAAAAGCAACATTACCTCCTATGAACCACAATATACAGCTAGTAACAGTAACACTTCTTCCTCCCATGTTTTCCTTCTGCAGGTTCACACTTTCCACAGATAGGGTACCGGTTGCTTGCCTGCTACATCTGATTTATGTGAGTCTGCTTCCAGCCATGGCCTCACCCATTTTGCTGGCACCCATCTGGTTCCGTTATCTGTAACGACACAGTTATTCCCCAAGTTATTAAGTCTGCTGGCCCTTCCCATGTCCCTGTGGTCCCATTTTTTACCATGACTTTGCATTGTCCTTGCCTTAGTTCTGCGAGATCTCCTTTTAATCCTGTTCCATGCTTTAGCATTTGAGGCACCAGGCTGTCCTGTGGTAACCGCAGAAAGTTCAAAACATACAATGCTTTATATAACTGATCGTTGGGGGATAATCCCAATTCTCCCCCTTTTGGTTTGTGAAGTAGATGCTTCAACGTCTGATTCATGTGCTCCATGATAGCTTGCCCTGTGAGAGAGTGAGGGATGCTCGTAACATGTGCAATGCCCCATAAGTGAAAAAAATCCTTTGTATTTTTAGAGGTATAGCAGGGGCGATTGTCAGTTTTTACTTCCTGAGGGACGCCCAGAGCTGCCATCGCAGCCCACATATGGTGTTGTACACGTTTACTGGCTTCCCCAGTTTGTACTGTTGCCCACACAACAAGTGAAAAGCAATCCATAGAGACATGCACATATTTTTGCTTTCCAAATTCTGGAAAATGTGTAACGTCCATTTGACAAATTTCCAGAGGACCAGTACCCCTGGGGTTAACTCCCGCGACTACTCCTCCGGTATGTTGCTGGCAGTCTGCACAAAATTTTACTATGTCTCTCGCATCTGTTTCCGTTAAGCCAAATTGACCTTGAAGGACGTTTGCAGACTGGTGAAAGCTTGTGTAAAGCGATCAACGGGTGGGGCTGCCCATGCGGGTGCCACAAGCACGTCTGCTCTGTGATTACCTTCTGCTAGGCCATGTAGGATACCTGTATGGCTCCTAATATGCGTAATAAAATACCTGCATTTCCTTCCTTCTAGCAAAAAACATAATTCCTTGGAACAATGAAAACAGCTGTTCGTTATCTACTTCTTTAAGCGAAGTGCATTCCATTCGTTGTACTATTCCTACCACATATAGAGAATCACAGACTACGTTAATAGGTTGTGTTTGCCACCGACGAAACACTTCCACCACTGCTCACAACTCAAGCTGTTGTGTGGAGCCCTGGAAATCTGTAATGACCACATCATGCCACTGCTCGTCCTCCCCCCAAGTTAAGGCTGCCTTCTGAGATTTTCCCCCAGCATCTGTAAAAACCGTTAACCCCACAACTGGATACCGTGATTGCTTTGGTGACTGCTCCTCATATTGCCCTAGAGATGACAGACTATAAAAACCGGTGAGGAGGCAAACGAACCTTCAGTTCCCCCTGAAACTTCAAAAGCGCCACCTGTATAGCAATTGAGTTCTGTACAGCCCGTTGTATATATTCTGCTGCTAATGGTATGACGATAAACGCTGGCTCCGTGCCTGCAATTTCCGCAACTCTCTGTCTCCCCTTCATTATTAACTGAGCAAATGCTTCAAGCCCCATGGTAACGGTTCATTTTGGCTGTATGGACAAGAAGGTCCACTCTAAAATGTGGAGTGGGTCCTTATCCATTACCTCCTGAATAATCAATGCAAAAGGATAACAATTGTGGTTAAAAAGCAAAAGGCCAATATCATAGTCAGGATCTCAGCGATATCTATATGCTGTAATGACTTTTTTGCTTATTGTTTTTAAAGATTGTTCTGCCTCTTCTGTCAATGCTCGGAGTGCGTCCGCACCCCCTCCTCTCTTTATCAGTTTCATTAAAGGGGCTAGTTCCAAATCAGTAAGACCGCAAATTGCTCTTACCCAATTTAAATGTCCCAGTACCTTTTGAATATCATTCCAGGTCTTTATGTCAAATTTTATTTCTATTTTCTGGGGTCTCACTGTTGTTTTGGTAATTTCCCAGCCAAGGTATTTCCAGGCTGGTCGTGTTTGTATATTCTCAGGAGCTATCTGAAGACCTCCTTTTTTCAAGATCTTCATTTCTGTCATCAGCGTGTCAAGCTGCAGTTTTTCTTCATCCTCAGGAAAGGTCCTGAGTACCTCTCACACCAGGGTCACTGATAAGCGCCAAACTTCTACATCTAATCGAGCTTGCTGTTGTGCATCAGCCCACTGACCTCCCAGCATGTCTGTTGAGAGCAGACGCAACGGGTCCCCTTCAGCTCTACCAAATTAGCGACAGCGGCAGCTGCAGCTGCATCCTGCCACCGAGTGCACCATAGCACTTCCGGCATAGGACCCAGCAGAACGGAAGTCTGATATCGTGAGGTGTTAGCAAATGCCCCGTAAATATGTTAAAAATAGCTTGAGTAAAAGGCCCATGTAAACCGCATTGTTGTACTGACTTAGGAGCTTCTTTAATCAGATCCCATGACAGCGGCACCCACTGATTTGGCTGATTTTGACCTCCCAGAACTACCGGATAGACATTAGGAAGGAATTCCCCTTCTGTTATTGCATTTTGAATAATTCCTTTCCAATGTTTCTTTGGATCATATCCTTCAAATCCGCCTCCTCCACCCCCTCCATCGTTCCCTCGACCCCATCTTTTGTTTTCCTCCAAACGCGTGAGCACAGCCCTTCCTTCCTCTTGCAAAACTCTCTCCCAGATCAGATCTCTTTCCTTTTCCCCTGACTTTCATAACAGTTCGTTTGCCCACTCCGCACATCCCGGGGGCATGAGGGGCAGTTGAGGTGCAGGAGATGGAGGTGGTGAGGGCAGTAGGGGTGGTTAAAACATTGTCCCGCTGCTATTGGGCAGTTGGCGCAGTGGTATTGGCAATGGATCCTTTGGATCATTGGCTCCTGCAGTTCTTTCAGGAGCTTCTTCTCCCAAAGGCGGAGGCAATGACCAGGGCTCGTCAACCTCCATCTCCCCCTCTCCCATCCCTAGCTGCTCCTCCATCGGGGGTGCTGACAATGATACAGGGGACGGGACAGGAGGTTGTTCAAATACTTTACTATGAGCCGGATCTGCTGCTGACCCTGACGAAGGGCAGCGAACGCCCCAGCAGCTTTTAAACTTTGCAAGGTTGATTGATAGCACCAAGATCCAAATGGTAGCTAAGTTTTCTGCTTCTTTACTACCA
Organism: Tinamus guttatus; assembly: GCF_059628265.1. Lineage (NCBI taxonomy): Eukaryota > Metazoa > Chordata > Aves > Tinamiformes > Tinamidae > Tinamus > Tinamus guttatus. Next base: position 233,702 of record NW_028288935.1, read on the forward strand.
TTGCTTACTCTGTCCCACAGTTTTTCGCCGACATTTTCCCATACTCTAACTTCAAAAGCGTTTTCCGGTTCAGCGGGGAACCCGTTTTCTCAACACCAGATTAACAGTTTCTGGAGCATAAGGTCATCCTACTTAATTACTCTCCTAGAGAGTATATGTAGGAGAAGTTTAATGCATCTTCTTCTTTTGTGATTCCTTGACCCATCTCCTGCCCCAGCTGCTCACCTCACAGGGTGTCCCATTGCAACGTTCCTTCTTCTTTGTCGCCGGGCCGTCCTCCGACCCGTCCCGGTCTCAGTCCCATTGAGCTGTCCTCCAGCTGGGCCTCTTCTTCAGGAGTTCCCAAAGCACCTCTTCACATCAGGGGCACCATCTGAGGAGAGAAAAACCATGTGCTCAGCATGATCCAATGTGAATCAACCTGAAAAAAATGTTTATTCACACAAAGCCATCCCTTATATGTGTGCGCACCCACATCTCATCTGATTGGCTAGAGCCTTTCTTCTGATTGGTTGTTGTCAGGCTCCGTCGATCTTTCCTTAGGTTGCAGGTTCAAAGTGACCTTTTGTTCTGCGCCAGGTGCTTACTCCAACGTCTGGTATGGCTGATTCATCAGGTAGCCATATTCCTCCAAGAATGACTCCACAAGAATATGTTTCTAAGGAGAGGGAGAAAAAATATTTTAAAAACAACAGAAAAAATAAACATGCTATCAATTTATAAACTCTAGTAAACTTTCAACTTGCAACAATTTGCTGACCATATGTCACAGTAAGAAGCTAAGAATCATGAGCTGGATGATTATTTTTTGATATACTTGTTAAAAATCACATTCCTCCTCAAGCCAGTGGAGAAATAAACAAAGGTTGGAAGCATTTGATGTTATGCCTAACAGAATCAGACTTACAGAATTAATTTTCCTCTGAGTTATCAACATATGGATTGAAGTTGTCTGAAATGCACAAGGGTAAATTGCACTGTATTAAGTAGGTAGGAAAGTGTGTCCATTGAGGTTCTACAGCAATACCATTATTGGAGTTAGTCTTTGTCTTTGTTAACTTCTTAATCAGGCAGAACTGGAAAACAAAAAACACAGATAGTGTTGAACAGAGATATGCTTCAAAGCTCATTAAGAAAAATCTGAAGGGGTTTAGACACATCATAAATATGGGAAAAAGAAGAAAGAAAAAAAAAAAAAAAAAGATTAAACCTGGAAGGAGGTAGGATAATGCCTCCAGAGAAAAAGTAATAAGAAAGACAGATGATACTGATAAACTCTGTCTACAATATTGCATTTACTTCTGGGCATCTTACTCCTTGAGAAGTTCAAAAAATTATCAAAAATGATTCAGGCAATACAGAAACTAAGGACAAATCTTAGCCACCAGTAACTTCTTGTTGTACAATATACTCTTTTTTTTTTTTTTCTTTACATTACTAAACATGGATAGCCTAAATTAGACATAATCTGAATGTTAATTAATGGTTAAATAATGTCCTCAGAATGACAGATTGTTTGAGGTTGGAAGGGACCTCTAGAGATCATCTAGTCCAACCCTGCCCTGCTTAAGAAGGGACACCTACAGCACATGGCTCAGGGTCGCATCCAGGTGGGTTTGGAAGATCTCCAGAGAAGGAGACTCCACAGCCTCTCTGAACAGTGCTCTGTTACCCTCACAGTCTGTTATGAATGTTTCACTCTTCTTGCATAATAAGATACTGCTAAAATTATCTTACACATAATTTTGATTGAGTCTCTTTATGCAAAGACAACAATATCACAACAAGATTATGTGTTAAAAAGATTCTGTACTGTAAAATAAACCTAGTGAGTTAGATACTTTTTCTAGAAGCAACTACATCTAGATATATCCCAGTGAATTTCTAAGTTCCAGGGCTTTACGTCACATGTCATCCACTTTTCATCTACATATGAGACTCAAAAAATCACCTGTGCTCACTTTCACCCTATAATTCCTGGTTTTCATGGGAAGAAATCTGCACATAGATCACGAACTGAAAATGTTTTCAAGGTGTATCTATCACTAATAATCAGGAGCCTGTGTCCCTGATCACATCTTGCATAGCCAAGCAGACAAATTTGGATATAGGCTCAAAGTACTACTCTGTTTCCTGTTCTCCTTTCAGCTTTGTTGCTTCTCTGCTGTGGAAACAGACATTATTTTGCAGTTTATTCACAAAAAGGAATGACTTATTCAAGGTACTTGTTCTTTCATAGGCAACCACAGTGATGCTAAACTTCTGAAAATAACAAATTGCCATAATGTTGCATTGGCTTTCTCATATGGGGTATCAAGCCGACATACATTTCACCCATGTACATTTTAAGTCTCTCGTATATCATTCATTTCTCTCTATTTTTAGCATTTGAAATGGAAAATGTAGCTTCACAATGATATTTTTTTTTTTCCTTTTTCATTCTATCTCTGTATTTGGTATCATCAAAAATCACAGTAGGGAAATAATGATCTTTTTGATTCAGGTAAGAAGGAAAGAATTCATTGAAATATATTAAAAAATCTTGCTCTCTGCTATAAGTAACTGAACTGTTAAAAATGGAGGTGGAGGGAAGTAGCTACTGCCTCTTGTAAAATTTAAAAAGTGACAGAACTTTTGGGAGAAAGACAAAAGTTTTAAAATTGACTCTTCTTGACTGGTTCCAAATGGAGAAGCAACATTGGGCAATACTTTAAGATTTTTTTTTTGCTTGTTTGTTTCCTTTTCCATTATTCTTTATATGCTTTTCAGAATATCTAAAGCAGTAGATAAAACAAACTATCATACAAAAGAAATTATTGAACAAAACATTTAACAGCTAGTCAAACACAGCTGTTTGTTAAGTTTATTCTCAGTGACTTATGGAAACTTGAAGTTGGTATCGTTTTTATATTATTTCTTGCACATGAGCCTTTCCTGCCTTCTCTTTAAGGGCTGCTAGAAATAGGGCTAGGATTTAACTCTAGCCTTCAATTTCAAGAAAGGCATTTTTGACAGGCTAAGGGAAGAAAGGGGGCAGTATATGTCATTTCTAGACCAAATCTTCTCAAAGGGGAATGAAGACAGCAGTATTTTTGGTCAAGTGGATACAAGACTCAAGGCAGGAGTCCTATCTTTAAGGGACTGTTATAAACAGGGAGAGTTTCAGTGGTCTGAGATAGTGTCTCCTTCCCCTGAAGTGATGATGACTGAGCCAGACTGGCCACTCTTCTGCAATGAGCAGCTGAAGGAAGGAGAAGGCCCATGCTACGATGTGGAACAAGAGCTTGAAGCTTATTTGGAAACAGAGAGATTTCTGTTATAAACAGTGAACAGATCAATAGTCCTCATGGATTATGGAAAGAGTCTTCCCTAAGAGTAGAGAAAATGGAGACTGCTACAGAAAGGTGATGACTTGACTGAGATAAAACCAAGAGATAGGGCATGTCTTCAAGAATGACCTGGATATGGGCAGATTATTTATACTAATATTTATTTTTTGTCTCAAAAAGTCACTCTGAGATTTATTTACTTAAAAAAAAAAAAAAAAAGAAAAGGTATTCTAGTCTATATGCAAATAAATTCTGGGGATTTTTGATTTGAAGTCAAATGCTCATCTCTGAGAGCATTCTGTGAGAAAAAAAAATAAAGGCAGATCCATCCCAAAGCTCTGTCTGACTTTGGATCTCATGACAGGTCACTTTATGAAGAACAGAAAATCTTTCATATCCAAAGGATTTTGTACGGAACTTGGATTGGAAAATCAGAGTTACTGATAAACCAGTGTTCTCCAAAAGCAGTCTTTGTAGTTTAATCTTTAGTTTTGATAACATCCAGAATCTCTGCAAATTTTCATTTTTTTCTGTATGAGATTATGCACTTCATATGTTTTCTAACCTTTGAACTTCATTGTGGGTAAATGACCTGTGCTTTTGCTCTGATATGTAATGTTGTTTCTGTGTCTAGATCAGGAAGGGCGCAACTGCAGAATGAACTATAAAGGAAATGAAAGGTTATACCAGTAAAACTATAGCTAACAGGAAAAACAAAATAACACTTATTCCTGTTGTTACCCTCAAAATCTTGTTAACAGCAAAGGTAACAAAAGCTCACATCTTACTTGTGAGTCCAATTTAAGACTTCCTAGTTTAATCTATAGATGAGTAGATGGGGATTGCAGCAAGTTTTTAAGAGTGTGGAATCTTTTGCTAGGAGGAATTACATATTAGAGATGGCCTAATCTTGGATGGATCTTAAATATTGGGGGCTGCATGAGGCTGTTTGTGTGTTGCCCTTCCACCCACCAGAATGCCTTCTTCTCAAGGCAGACCCCTCTCTGCCCTGCATCACAACAGCCTATTGGTTTTCTATCTTTTTGTTTCAATATTTTTTGGTTGGTTGGTTGGTTTTCCAGCAGGAAAGCCTGGGGTCTTAGCCACAAGCAGCAGTAACAGAGCTACAGCTACAGCTGGCAAAAGTCACTTGACCATCAGACCATTATAGCTTGTGGTATTGCCTTTAAGGGCAAAAATTGTATCTACTGGCCCACAGTGTCAAAGAAAAAAGTATTTCCAGATTAATCTATATTGGCAACACAGTAGGTCAAAAGAAGCCTGCATGATCATCTGCTAAGACGTTGGGCATTCTCTGAGTGGATCAAAAGTTATTAGAGAAAGGTCAGGAGATATAAGTAATTCATCTTTTAAAATTGTTTCCAACAAGCTCAAGTAGAGTGGCAAATACCTACATTGGAATAGCGAGGTGGTAAATAGAAACCCTGCCTTTGTGAATCTTGCTGCATTTCCAGAGTTGTTCTAAATTATTTATCTGTCATGCGCTATTCTTATAGTTTTCTGAGGTGAGGGTTGCTCTTCCCCAAAGCTCTCCCCCCACAAGTCTTCCTTGACTTTTTAAATCAAATAACAGTGAGACAAAAAACTTTATGCAAGGCTAATTTTGCTTCTGTTTGCATCTATTATGCTTCATTACATCAGTTTAACATGAAAAGTTCAAGTCTACGGTGAAATGCTGGAGAAGAACATACTGCAGTTACAGAATACATCGGGTCTGACTGTCTTTCTTTCTTTTTTTTTTTTCCTCATCAGCATTATCAAGCTACATTACTTAACACCTAGCATCTGAGCTGTGTCATTCTCAAAGCTTTCACTGGACTCTAACTTTGGACGATGGACATATATGAAGTCAGTTCACACATAGTTCTTCATGTTGATACATACTGTTGAAAATACGTGTATCCTAATATACTGCACCTCCACCTCTCTGTCGTGGGCAGAAAAAAACATGATGTTACAAGCTACTTATTTTATGACCGCAGATCCTGAAACCTGAGACTGGATTGACAGATCCAAGTCCTGAATCATGAGATTGTTCACCTGCAATTTCGTCTGTCACCAGGACCTCTCTAATTATTGCCTAACAACTACTGCAAGATGTGGAATATGCATTTAGTTGTCTGAAGATCTTCAGTGTTAAGCCTGACTTCTTACTTCTTTTAACTTTTTTTCCTTGAATAATATATTTATCTGTAAAAATAGAGGGGAATCAGCAGAAAGGATGGAAGCATGAGGCTCTAACATTTATTAATTAGATCTAGAAGGGTTTAATCCTCTTGAATGCTCTGAAAAAAACACAAAAATATACTACAAAACAAATAAATTTCACACTATTTCAAAGTTTGGTGAAAAATTGAAAAAGAAACTAGATGAGCATTAGATGCAAAAAGCTTTTGCTTGTATTAGTTTCTATCTGGTGTCCTGATGTGCATACAAAGCTTTCTATGATCTGCCATTTCTTCAGTAAATGTTCTCTATAGACTGGCTACAAGATACACAGATGTAATGAAGAAGTCAGGCATGCAAGGGAATCAGGAGATGCTGAACATGTCAGACATAGTAGGGGAAAACAGATTTGAGATGTGCTTGAGTGATCTTTTTCATAAGAGCAATCCTATTACTTTTGCCCTTTCCACTTGCAAGTGCATGTTCCTTGACTGCTATTTCAATGTTAGAATATAAGGGTCAGAATAATGAATATAAAAAGGGCCTTTGGAGGAAACCACACCCACTTCCAGGCCTCTCAGCCAAGGTCAACCTTGAAGTTGGATCCAACTTAAGAACTAGGTCAAGTTTCTAGGAGTCTTACATAAATAACATCCCTTTGTAACAGTTTTCTCTGAGACTGAAGAAACACATTTCTCTCAGTCCTCTTTAATACATGATGTGTTATAGCATCCAAATCATTTTAGTGCCTCAGTGCTGGGATTGCTCCATTTGCTGCTATCTTTCTCATACTGGGTAGCCCCACATTGGACACAATATTTTAGATGTGGTCTCACAAATGCCAAACAGAGGGAAATAACCTCTTCCTAAACCTACTGTCTACATTCTTGCTCATACAACTGGTATGGAGATCTTTGCTCTGGGGGCACATAGTTGAGTTGGGTTGAACTGATTGTCCATCAAAACCTTAGGTCATTTTCTGCAAAGCTGTTTTCTGCACATGGCCAGCCTGTACTATTGCATGGTTTTATTTCACTGGTTCTGAGGGATTCTACTGGTCCTCATTTGGCTGGACATCAAATCACTGATGACCAACTTTTGACCCAACCAGTCCAGACAATTTTATACCTGGCTGACAGCTTTCCACGGTGTCTTACAATTCACCTATCCTGTTACTAGCTTATGATTGGTTGTTGCTAAGGAATGCTCTGTTCGCTGCAGGACAGAACATAATCACTTTGCCTTATTCTCTTTTATTATAGCAGCCTATTTGTTCATGCTGTTTTCGTCTTGCTTTCCTCTGAGCTGTACTTGTCCTTGGATGTCTGTGTTTGACCACAGGAGTTGAGACTGCATAATTTTCTCTCTCATCTTTTACTACCAGATAGGTAATTTGGTTTTGTTTTTGTTTTTTCATAAGATCAGAATGGTCTATCCCTTCCTCCTTTTCACTTATGAGTTGGTGTTGATTATTGGAGATTATGTTACATAGTTGAGTTGAGTGGGATGGATAGGGTTTTTTTTAAGTGAAAAAAGAATGTGACCCTTACTGAACCTAAGGGTAACAGAAAACTGTATTCAAAGATTTTTAATTCAGTGATGATTGTGGCATGTTGCTGTGTGTGATCTTGTGGCATCTTCAGAATATGATGGATCAAGGAAAATTAGTGATGATACTGTAAACTCATTGCAAAAAAAAACATGCAGTTGGAATGAATTATACTACTTAAGACATAATTTCACTGATTTGGAATGATACTGGGTAGTATAATTCATTCATATTTAAGTCAAGAAGGGAACAGCAAAACATCTTACTGTATCAGGTGCTTAAGGAGAAACTGAATATTTAATGCAAGGGAATCAGAGGAACATGATATCTCACCAAACTGTTAGGAATGCTAATAAATTATTTTAAGTATATTCCATTAGATGATGTTGTACAAATGAGGGAAAGGGTGAACAAACACATAGCTTTTATTTAATTTAAATTCACTAAATTTATTTTTGATTTTCATTCAGTAATTTACTCCATGTCTGGGTCTGGGTCTTAATTCTTGCAATTTTTCTTGATAATAGAGGAGTGTTAAATGAAAATATGCCATTAATCTGAATTTCTATGGTGTGATATTTGAAAGGGTCTATTCATGATCTCAGAAGGACCATGGTTTGCAGTCCAGCTATGGCCCCAGGGCGGGGATGTCTGGATGCAATATATTCTCAAACTTGACAGAACACAAATAAGGCATATAAAGTTGCTCAGTAAAGATCTCAAGTTAAAAAGATGCACTGGGATGAGGATTACTTGCCTACTCGGTGTTGAAAGCCATGATCTCAATCAAACCTTCTCTCAGGGGCTTTATATAGGCGTATGTTCTTGGTCGGGGATGTTATTAACTGTCTTCATGCAGCCATTTCCAAAGTACAGGATGTGACTACACACTCAGAGACAGAAGGAAAACACTAAGGCAAAGGGATCTGAAGGGCAAAGGGATTTCTTGTTTGGGACACAATTGTTTACTCTTTGATCCTTCTGAAGAATCATAGAATCATAGAATGCTTAAGGTTGGAAGGGTCCTCTAGAGATCATCTAGTCCAACCCCTCCCTGCACACACAGAGCACGTGGCACAGGACTGCATCCAAGCGGGTTTTGAAGATCTCCAGAGAAGGAGACTCCACCACCTCCCTGGGCAACCTGTTCCCGTGCTCTGTTACCTTCACTGTTAAGAATTTTTAACTTAAGTTCCTGTGGAACTTTTGATGCTTCAGTTTCCGGCCGTTTCCTCTAGTTCTGTTGGTGGCCACCAGTGAAAAGAGACCAGCACCATCCTCCTCACTGCCTTCCTTGAGGTACTTATAGACACTGATTAGATCCCCTCTCAACCTTCCCTTCTCCAGACTGAACAGGCCCAGTTCCCTCAGCCTCTCCTCATAGGGCAGATGTTCCAGGCCCCTCATCATCCTCGTAGCCCTGCTCTGGACTCTCTCCAGCAGCTCCACATCCCTCTTGTACTGGGGAGCCCAGAAAAGAGTGGGATACTAGAATGGGTCTCTGTATCCTTCTGTCATAGGAATCTAGCCATGATCCTCATGTTTTCCCTCCAGTATGGAAGAAATAAACTGTTACTCTACAAATTTGAAAGACTAATTTACTCTGTCATGGAAACCATCCAGTGCTCTGGAACTGTATTTGTAATAGACTAAGAAGCTAGTAAGCATCCTTTAGTATGGGCAGCATGTCCTCCTGAATCTTTTTTTTTTTTTTTTCTAAATTTTTGACAGCTTGAAGATTCTTTTGCTGTTTATGCTGAAATTCAGAAGTATTAGTAGCAGTGGGAGGCTGTAGCTTTAGTATTACTATAGTGGTAATATTAGTATTAGCACAGTGATAAGATGTGGCCTGTGAGAAGTAGTGGCTTTTTCTAAAAAGGCCTAGAGGGTCTAACACCTCTGCTATATTGCACCTTGATTCTTAACAAATACCTCCATAAACTTAAATCTGGATGGCACAACAGATCTGGCTCTGGTTGAGGGACCAGTATCTAGCTGTCAGCCAATGCTGTGCTGTCATTCTAGGAAGTGGTTGCTGACACAGTGTTGAAGTCCAAGACTTCATTCATTGCAAGAAAGGACTGGGTCCCAAATCTGCATTTAAAGAAGGATAAGAGCAATCTTCGTAAATGTTCCACTGTAGCAATCACTGAGGACCTAGTAGTGTGAGTAGAAAGAATGTGTAAAAATGACTAACTCTGATGAGCTCAGTAAACTTTTACTATAGAATGGATATAGTAGAACTGGTATTGTACAATAATACAATAATACGGCCAGTACAAACTTCTTAATGCTGTGTTTTCCCGGAAGAAAGTCTTTGTTTGTTTGTTTGTTTGTTTGTTTCCTGAGCAATTTAACTTAAAAACAATGGGTATTGTGTTAAATTTGTGGTCATTTTCTTTTGTGATCAGTGTGCTAATATGACTGTGTGGTGTAGAAGATCTCCTGATGATGACTGAACAAATATATTCCCATAGCAGCCTGAAGATAAGTAAAGACATAATAAAAGGTCGATGGAGGTGATCCTGCCCCTCTGCTCAGCTCTGGTGAGGCCGCACCTGGAGTATTGTGTGCAGTTCTCGGCTCCCCAGTATAAGAGGGATGTGGAGCTTCTAGAGAGTGTCCAGTGTAGAGCAATGAAGATGATTAAGGGACTGGAGCATCTATCTTGTGAGGAAAGACTAAGTGAGCTGGGCCTGTTTAGCCTAAAGAAGACTGAGAGGAGATCTGATCAACATGTATAAGTACCTAAGGGGTGATTGTAGGGGGGTTGGAACCAAACTCTTTTCTGTGACAAGGGGTAATGGGTGCAAGTTGAAACACAGGAAGTTCCACCTCAATGTGAGGAAGAACTTCTTTCCTGTGAGGGTGACAGAGCCGTAGAACAGGCTGCCAAGAGAGGTGGTGGACTTTCCTTCTCTGGAGATCTTCCAGACTTCCCTGGATGCCACCCTGTGCCATGTGCACTAAGGGTGGCATCCAGGCAGGGGGGTTGGACTAGATGATCTGTCGAGGTCCCTTCCAACCTCAAGGATTCTGAGATTCTGTGTGAAAGTGCATGATCACTGCTCTTTTTCCTATGTATTCACAAAGACATGGCTCAGAGATTTTCACTTCAGTTTTTGGTAGTATATGTGGTTGCTGAATCTTGTGAATGAATTATCAAATGGCAAACTGTCTGGTGTGACATATTCAAGTGAAAAATGGAGCTTTTAAACACAAATTTTAATCTCTGTATGCCAAAAAGTCAAATAACTGTGAGAAGTTAGGAAGAAATACAAAGTGATGCAGGCAAAATCATGAAGTTGGAACCAGTCAAAATAGCATCTTTCATTAACTCACTTGAGTCAGAAATCATTTATTTAGTAGTCCTTAAAAGCATGCTTACGTGAGATAGAAGAACCATCTGTTTTGAATTCCAGGTTGATGATACTTTGGGTAGGAGTTGGACTGATGGTCATTTCCAATTCAAACGATTCTGCACTTCTATGATTCTAAGTTGTAGAATTTGTTTTTATTCAAAAGGGAAACAGAAAGCCAGACATATCATAAATCATTAAACTGAAAGATCAGAAATACCATAAGCAAAAATGTTCCACAGCAAGAAGGCCGGTGATGGTAGATTCATACGAATGATGCATCATCCTCCTTTTTGCGTAAGGCAGGGAACTTTGGTTTGCCAAGGTTTACCTTCTGACTTGCCCCAAAAAAGTCATTGCATTCCAATAGTTGATGTAATGGCTAGATATGATCTTAATGCGTAAAACAATGCCAGAGGAAGAACTGCCTGCTGGAAGAAATGCTAAGTGTTTAAGCAAAGGAGTGAACTGGATGTCATTGAAGTAGAAGAAATGTGCTGTCAAGAAAAAGAGAAAGCATTCAAAGAACTCCTCCTCAAGTTACACCTTCCTTGTAACTCCTACAAGGAAAATAAAGAAGCATTGTGCCAAACCACTTTGTCATTGGATTAAAACAACAGTGCGAAGGATGAAGAGATGTTACACGTAAAAACTGAAAAGGAAGAGTAATAAAATATGAGAGAAAAAAAGAGATGCTCACTTCATGGCACCCCATCAATGAAAGACTTTTATATTTATATATGTACTGGTTACATGTACACAGTAAAGTCTTTCTGTATCTAACCTCATTTTAGGGGGTTTTCAAGTTAGCATGCTCTATTGAATATATTACTACATCAAATGAGTTGTTATTTTTTTTCACATCACAACATGACAGGTTCATTGCTAGCATACCTAAACCCAAATTTATAATCTCATGGCATAAGCGCTCCAGACCATGGAAGGACTCTTCAAAATTTATCAATTTTTACCCTGAAAGTTTTAGGAAATAGAGTTTACAATGAGAAATATATGTATGTATAAGCAAGTTAATTGATATATTTCCTAAAACTTACTTAAACTCCTGGCAGATAATAACTTTTCTGTGTAACCCAATGTGCAGGCTAAATCAAGGGAATCCTGATCAAAACTGTGCACTATGACATTCTAGATTTACGCAGAATTTCAGGGTCTATATTATTTGTTCAAGAAATGTATTTCTTAAGTTCCCTTCATGTGAATTTTCCCAATGCTAGTTTTGAGGCTCTGTATGCCTTTCTTTCTGTCATCTACTAAATTAAATGTTTGCTCGAGACACTTCATTTAAACTATTTTTATTTTCTCCTTGTTCTCAGTTGTTTCAGTTAAAAATTAATCATGCAGTCATAGCTAGGTGTCTTCTCATCTGGTAGCACTGTTTTTATTCATGCTCAAGTGAGATGATGGAGGGCAGAGTGATTTAAAATGAAAAAGACAAACAAGCAAATTGTAGTTTTCTGCTGCACAGCAGAACCATAATGGAATAAATGTGCCAGGCACAGAAAGAAATTTAAGGAAAAATCTCAAGCTGTAACCACTCTGTTTCATAGAAAAATTTGCTCCATCAAGACAGAAAATATCATTCCCTGGAATAAAAAACAAAAACACACTGCTTGTGGTACGGTGAGTGAAAATATTTCATCTTCAGTGCCTATGAATATTATCATACACACCAGACAGATTCAAAGAAGAAAGCTGTTTTGATAACAGAGACTTGCAACTTTTACTATAATGATTATGGTTAGAGTTGAATGTGGTTTAAAGAACCTGAGCATCCCCACCTTCCTCACATTGATTTAATGTGGTTTAAGTGTTGATTTTTTGAGGTTGCAGTTAAAAAAGAAAAAAAAAAAAAAGGAAGAAAAATAATTAGTAGTAGTATTCAAAGAAGCTCCTAAATTGGATTAACTTGTCAGCTATCATAATTTTCTTCTACAATCATCTCCCTTTACTATAGCAGCTAGTCTTCCTTACATGATTAAAGCCTGCATCCCTCCAGCTAGATTTCTCATTTTGTTTTGTATCTTTTCCTGTGTTTATGTAAAACAGCTTTTGGTACTCCATTTGAATAAGGATCTGATTCTGTTCTATGAGTAAATATGGCAGGCTGGTTAAACATGTGGGAACATGCTTTTCTCAACTGAGTGACCTGTTTGTAAGATGAGAACTTGGTAATACTGTCAGACTTATTATTACTCCTTTAATCCAGATAGAGAAACACGTATTGAAACATATTCTAAGCACATATTTTCTACTAGCTTGTATCAGTGAAAGATGTGGCCAGCATTTACAGGCAATCAGTTCTGTTTCCATAATATATTATTTTATAAACACAAGTCAGGCATGTAATTTGGTGCCTGGTTGGTTTAGATGAGTATGGACTACATTTCTGGACATGAAAGGTGTCTCTGTGGTTGACAAATGTTCTTCAAGTAGTGAAATGGTTCAAATAAGTTTTGGGTTGTGAATTTTGCTCTCATTCATAAAATAAAAATGTTTTTTGTTCATTTCTTTCCATGCGTCTCTCTGTAAGCCGTGCCACAGGTCAGAGGGGGTCATCTGAATAAATATAATTCTCCTTTTGTTGTCTGTAGACTCATGAAATTCCTTTTGTTACCTTGTTAATAGCACCACAGGTCAGGATCAGCCACCTGTATGCATACTTTACTACAGACTATTACACAGAGACAGTAATGTCATTTTCCCTGTTGTTCTCAACAGGGAAACAATTACTTTGTTTTGATTTCGACAAGCTTTTTTAACTGAAGAAATACTATTTTTGATAATTTCCTTTTATCAGGTCAATATCAAATCAAATTTCAATGTTTATACACATTCTGAACCTTTACTGACATAAAAAAGATTAATTAACTGTCATGGAAATTATTACTGATCTTTATTTGGATCAAATTAAGGAAAATGATTAAATATTATCTGGAGCTACTTAATGATAGTCATTCCTTATGTTCACGAAAAATAAATTCTCATGGAGAGCTAATTAAAAAATGATTTAAGTGTCCTTGTCCTTTTTTTTTTTCCCTTTTTTTCCTTTATCCCAAGAACAACACATATTTGAAATAATCAATCGGAAGTGATTTTCTAACCCTGCATGATTTTCTTAAGCTTCATTAGATGGTAATTTCTCTTGGATAAGAAAGTCCTAATTTACTGCCAATAGAGGATTGGTCTCTTCATTTGTATCACTGTATATTCATTATGCATAATATGCACTGTTTTACTTAGAAAATCAGACTTCTATACCAACACATGGATACCAGTGTGGGGATTGAGAAGTATGCAGCAACAATTTCATAAATGACTAACTACATATTTTAACCCAGAGGAATTTCTTATTATGAAAGCATTTTAGTGTGTACTCATGCAATGTAAACAACACTGTCGAGATATTCACAGAACGTTAATTGTTGAAATAACATATAATTTTACTTAAAATACAGTTTTATATAGAGTGATGGTTTAAGTTTGCTCTGGACATCATCCTTCCTGACAGTGAAGAAACTGAATACAATAGTCTACTTAAATTTTGTTCCTGAGATTTGCCAAAATGCAGTCATGCTTCAAATGCTGTTTTGTATTCCTGCTTTGTTTGTATAGCCTTAAAATTTCCAGCAGTTTAAAATCAAGAATGACATGTCTTTTAGCACAATTTTCTGAATGTACTTTAACCTAAAAGTCTTTCTATCATTTATAACATGATTTATTAGATGTCTGCATTATCACCTTCAAATAACTTCTCTGACCCTGTTACATGGCGCCACATCGATCATCTGTCAACAGAACTGCAGTTGTGTGCAATAGTGTACTTTTTTTTGTCCTTATTATTGAAACATATTGCTGTTCACAGCTTATTATTAAAATAACAGTAATAAATGAAAATATATTGGCATCCATATGGCTTTTAATTTCAATAGATTATTTCATAGAATACTAATCTCTAGTCTGGTACATTTAGAAGTTCTGCTTCTTGCTGGTTCATTTATAATGACTCTGATCATCAATATTGATGTAAATACAGAGTGGATGAACGTCTATATCCGTTTCAATTATCTGAATTGACCTTGGTTCAATCCTGTAGTGCTCAGCTTTATAAAAAATACAGTAGCTGGAACAATCAGTGTGTGCTTTTATACAAATATTTCAAATGTTGGCATTTTGATGGAGAAGAAACAGAACAACCAAAAAAAAAAAAAAAAGTATGGCATAACTTCCAAGTGCCTATTTTGTTATTTTTAAACTTTCATATATTTTTCCTGTAAGATATAAGATATAGCAAGTGTTTGTTTTTGGTTTTGTTTTCCTTTTTAAAAAAAAAAATGTTTTTTTTTCCCTCTTAAAATAATATAATTTTCAGAGTGTTTATTAGGCACTTTCTTACAAATCAAGCCAAAGTATTCTTGCCATAACTATCACTCTAGTCTTAGGAGTAATAGCTTTACAGCTATTTTCAAAAGTCTCTCAGACATCCATACATGAGAAAACATTGTTTTCCCTCTGAATATTCACCTTAGCTTATGATATTTTTTTTTATACATTAACAGCCTTGGATTCTGTTGTATGGATCTGTAGGAAAAAAGAGAAAGGGGAAGGAAGAGAAAAAAAATGGGAAGGAGAAAGGGAAGCAGAAGGGGAAGAGGAAGAGGGGGAGGGAAAGAAGGAAAAAGGAGAAGAAAATAGTTCTTCAGAATTAAATTCAGAAGTTATCTACCAGTTATCCAGATCTCCAGCAGAGATTACCTAAATATTGTCAAACCATTATACGAATGTTAACCTAAAGTTTTCTTTATATTGTGTTAAACCTCTTAGTACAGAGCACATTTTAGAATATTTCTGAAATACATTATAGTTCATATCATAATGTTTCAGTGTTTTCTGCAGCTTCAATAGCAGAAAAACTTAAAGGAAATTTTAAAAAGTTATGTGTTTGAAATATTTCTTCCTCCAGATTATATTGCTTTTGGCCACTACTCAATATTACGTGGGGGAGGCTCAAAACCTCCAGGACAAAGAAATACTAATATAAGAGTATTTTTAATAGGCTAAAATAAGTGAAAATCAATTAAATTTTACATAAATTAAACAAAATACTGTAGAAGAATAATACTGTTTTGTTATATCTTTGGGTTTACATTAGGACACCCAATAATATACATAAAAAAATCTAAGCAACCAGCAACATGTATCAATCTTTCACTGATCAACACACACTCCAGATAATATTAACGGCATTATAAGCAGAAGTATACACAGTAGGAGAAAAATGATATGGAGGATCAGCTGTGGCTGGACAGGAAATGCTTGGAGTAGGATACTTGCCTGGGGTTGCTGTCACTTCCGTTCCCAGTGGTCATTGCAAAGAATTTTCCTTTTCTCTCATGCACACCTCCCTCCTCCATTGCAACTTCTGTTTTTTTGTTTTGTTTTGTTTTGTTTGTTTGTTTGTTTGTTTTGTTTGTTTGTTTTCCAAAAGTCATTTCCATCAATAGAGTGGATACAGGCCATTAGCTACCAAATCCAACAATAATTTTTTGTTTATGTGAACTTGCCTTAGCATTTCTTGTGCCTAAACCATATCTTTGGAATCACACCTTTTTTACAACTTTCTCCTTTGCATCCAGAGAAAGGATCATTTCTGTTGTAGCCCTGGTATATTCACTTGGAGCATGACAAAAGAGTTACTTCAGATGTTCTTTTCTAAAGAGAAAATTCTAATTTTGGCTGTGGGAGGAAGAAACTACTAGGAAATAAACTAAGTTTTTTTTCATGACTCTGCACGACCAATTTACAAACTACAACTCTCAAAAGGTTTAACTGTGAGACAAGAGAGGTCTCAAGAAGTGATGCCAAGATTTATGGATAGTGCATTTCTGGAGGTGCTTATGGAAACTCCTGCACCTGAATTTGTAATGAAGATGAATTTAATCAAACAAAATGTTCACTGGCAAAGAAAGAAACATGTGATGAAGATGGATCTCTTCGTGCCATTTCTGTCAGACTGCTAGCACCACAGGTTTCAGCAGAAACTGAATCAGAATATTTACATTTAAAAACAAACAAGCAAAAAACAAAACAAAACGTTATTTTCTCTCACAAAACATACACATATAGACATTAAATATTCAGAGCTATTTTATTATCGCCAGGTTGAAAGCCAAGTTCCTTGCCTGTCCGCAAAACTGTACACAGTAGGACACTTAAAATAACCTTGAGGACACCTTTACAGACTTCTTGGCTATTTCCCCTTGGGCAGTTTGCATGATTCCACACTGAGAAAGTGAAGCTCTTCATTGGAAGGATTACCAATGCATATTTCAGAAAACTGTACAGCAGAAAATGCACCAATACACTCCCAAGAGTGGTGAGATGCCCTCACTCCTCCTTTGTCCCTTCAAAACCACTACAGCATAGGGAGAAGACCAAACAGTCTCATTGATTGGACTGGTTGCCCAGGCTGACATACTAGGATTATGCTACCCGACAAAAGGATATTCTGCACATAGCAGAAGAATTCCATGGTAATATTTGATATCCATACCCATTCTTCTTCTTTTTTTTTTTTTCCCTACAGCAGTGAATTCAGTTTTACTTAACCAGATACATCTCAATGGCACAGTCTCTCTTCAGAACTGAAGAGGACAGTACACCTGCGATCCTCCACAGTGCCTTGTAGTCTTGCTAGAACCATCATATCTGATTTCAGTGCAGACTAACCCACTTGTATGCCAGGTCATTTTTTTGGCATACCACAATTCATGCAAAGTGTGCTTCTGTATTGGAGATTGAAATTTCTATGATCTATGATAAAAATCTCCTGTGGGAAGCAGAGACCAGACCTTGGGAAAGAAGATCTTTGCCTGCCTAGGCTGAGTGATAAGGAGCAGGAATGCAGCTGATCAGCCTGGTTCACAGGCAGCACCCTCGGAAACCTGTTGAAGCCGGCCACTCAGCTGGGCTTGTAGCCAACTTAACCGCAGACGTCCTCCAACCTAGCTTTGGAGGTCAAACACCCGGAAATGAGGAAGAAGAGGAGGAAGGCAGGACCCTCGAATTGAGGGCTGGGACCCCCAACTGGTATGCGCGCCTGCGCACCCAGGGGGTAAGTTTGTCTAGAGGTGGAGTTCGTCCACCCCCCCGGGGCTGCCTCCTGGGTCGTACTGACCCTACGTGCCAGGATGCACCGGGCATAGTGCGGAGAGAGGGGGAAGGAGAAGCTCCTAACTCTGAGGCCTACGCTGTCTCCGTGGGAGCTGGTCAGCAACTCTCTCTCTCTGATCTGTCAGCTCGAGAGGATGTTCGGGTCCAGATTGGCAGATATCACCTCGTGAGTAGTTATTCATACTTTGATGCTTTTATGTGCTTTCACCTGAATAAATGCTCCATGTAGTCACCTCCTTCTGTGTGATTATTGACGGATCCTGAGCCCATCTGGAACAGCTTCTCAGACAGCAGTAAGAAAATAGACTGTATTCTTTTATAGTGCAGGCTATCTGAGGAAAACTATTTCAGTTGTATGAAAGAGAAGAAAGAGGTAGTGCCTTTTTTTTATCTTGAGGTCATGCAAGTCAGATAAACTGAGAGATACTAGTCTTATACACAAATTACTCTGCTTATAGCCAGCATGGGTTTTTAACAAGTTTACAAAAAGTAAGCTAAAGAACAACCAAGTTTTACTCTGTATAGAAGTTTAGAAGAGATATTTTAGCAATTCTTATTTAAAATAGTTCTCTAAAAAGACAGTTATCATACCAAAATATATGCGAAGGCAATCTGAAAGTGTTAACAATTATGAGACCAAGCACATATGTGCTTGTTTCATCTACCTCATTCTTTAAAAGAAGGTGAGAAATTATAAGATCCCCACACAGTTCATTGCTCCAGGAAAGGAGAGGTTAAAATTGACCAATTCAGAACAGCTACACTAGGACATGAAGATGGTAACACACAGAAAGCTCACTCCTTCCACAGGTACAATGCTTAAATCAGTAGGCATAGATAATCAAAACAAATAATAGCTGAGAATGAGACAGACTGTTACACTAAACTCAGTGCAATATCAAAACTGTCATGCAGTAGTTACTGATATCAATAAAGATTTAAGTATGCCCATAGGAATCTCAGGTAGAAACAAAATATATGATGAGAAATAGAACCAAAATATCCCTGAGCCTTAAAAAAAATCTCCCATGAACTAGTTAAAAGCAGATGTTCAGCTCTAAACTTATCAAAAATGTAGTAACTGCTCAAAATCTCATCAAAAGTAATCAAGTAAGTTCTGTTTGCACATTTTGTCATATTTTAGACAAGCAAAGTGGGAAAGTCTAATGGCTTTTTTTTCCATGCAAAAGACAAAAGTGTGTTATATGGAACATGGTATTCATTGTCACATTTTATACAGCTGAAGCGATAACAAATGCTGCCTCTTTTCACAGAGCAATTCAATAAAAAGAAATTATATACAAAAGACAATCCCTGACTCTAAATGCAATGCTACTGAAAGAAAAATCTGCAATAAATAGTGTATATACATTAGTGTAACAATGGAAAAAGGAAATGGCACAATTTCATTACAATTAAATTTCTCAGTAATTTTGTAAATGTAGGACATTTATGCAAATTTTAAGCAACAATTCTATGCAGATTCCTAATACCGTTTACAAAACATTGAACAAGATAATTCTATGTTTTCTTAGCTACAGAATGTCAAGTTGCAGATAGAATACAATTAATGCATCATTTCACACTTGATGTATGTAATTCCATTTGTTTTCATTTTGAAAAGCCCAAGCTTCTTCCCAGGAAGCTAGTAGAGGTCAAAATTATCATCAAACAGACCAAAAACCAAAAACAAACAAACAAAAAAACAAAAAAGTAAACATGGAAAATAAACAAAAACAAAATACGTGGGTTCTTTTAAGGACAAATGAGTCCAAATCCCTACTGAAAGGAGGGCCAGCTCTCAGATCGCCCAAGATCTGGCCTGGGCTTTGTCCAGGCAAACCCTGAAAACCTCCAAGGACACAGATGACACAACCTGTCTGCGTAACTCGTTCCACTGCCTGACTGCCCTCATAGGAAAAAGCTTTCCCTCATACCCAGTCTTTACCTCTGCATTTCAGCTTACAGCTATTGCTTCTCATGCACTTGTCCTATACTGCTGTGAAGAGTCTGGTTCAATCTTTTGGATGGCCTTGCAGTAGGTAGTGGGGGAGTAGTCTTAGGTGCCCCCATAGCTGTCTTTTTTTTCAGGCTGAATTAGCCCTAGTCACTCAGCCTCCGCTCCTGCATCTTGGTGGCCCTTTGGACTCAACCCAGAGACACATCAGTGTTTCCTGTGCTAAGGACTCCAAAACTGGAACCAAATGTGGAGTTACAAGAGCTGAGTAGAGGAGAATGATCATTTCCCTACACTTGCTGCCATTGTCAACACAGCCCTACGTGCTATTGGCTGTCTTTGCTGCCATCGTGCCAGCAGGCTCATATTTAGCTTTCTGTCCTCCAGGACCTGTTCCCCAGAGTTGCTAATGGTCCATTCCTTCAGCCCATCTAGGTCCCTCTGGATGGCAGCCCTTGAGTGGATTGACCAGGCCCCCCAGTTTGGCGCTGTCTGCCAGGTTGATGAGAGTGCATCATGACCATTGATAAAGACCCTAAACCAACACTCTCTTATGTTGTATGCCTACAGGCAGCGTACAATTCACTAACCACTTCCCATTGACTTGATCTTTCAAACAGAATTTCTTTTTTACACATCTAATTACCCACCATCTAGACCATAGCATCCCAGCTGATATTGTTTAAAACTCTGGAGCTACCTGGAAGATCAGAAAAAAAAAAAATGTTCAAAATGTGTTCAGACCTTCTCTTCCATTTGAATGCTTTATATCAATCATTCCAATAGAGATTTGATGAAGCTATTTTTAAGAACTGGACCTGTAAGTCCTGCAAGGGAACTAATAGTGCAAGAATGAAACACAAGCTCTATAGTCTGCATAGGACAAAGAACAGACTTGATGAACTCTTTCAGTCTTAGCAGATGAGAGAAATAGAAAGATCTCTAAACCATGCAACTATTTCATTCCATTTGCACCTTCTCGGTAAAATAAGAAAACCTAGAAAAAAGCATGATAAAATCAAACATATCTCACCTTTACTCAGAAGTCTGTATTTTGACAAATGTACTGATCTTCGAGAAGAAATGAGTCACATATTTTATCAATTTGGAACATATTTTAAACAGTGGTTTAAACCCAAAGATCTCTTTTTAGGGGATTTTTTAATTAAATTCCTCCACTACTAAAACAAAGATCATTCTCAAATAAAATAGACTATTAATTAAAAAAGTTATAGAGTCAAAAAAAAAATACACACCCAGTAGAAATTAATTACCCCAGCTAGCAGGGATCACTATAGTTCCAGATACTCTCTGGTATGCTTGTATAAGAAGGCGACAACTAAAAAAAAAAAAAAAGGATATAGAAATAATTTTATTGTCTCTTTATGGCAGCAAGAATTTTGACATTTTTTAGTATTGCTGTTCACCTCTTCTGTTTGGGGTCTGAGATCTCTCTTTGTTTACATAGACATGAACTCAAAATTTTTTTTTATAAAGACATTAAGCCTGACTTTGCTCTTAAACTTTTAATGTGCTTCTTCTCCTTTGTTTTGTACTGTATTGAACTGTAGAAATTTGTTGTATATATTTCTCTGTATTTTTATTGTCTCTCTAAAGCAAATGCATTTGCCCTCAGTGATAATTATTCATAATGGATTTGTAATATGTGATGTTAATGGCAAATGACTTACGGAAATCATTAAAATATCAAAATAAAGTTACCACAGAATGCAAATATATTTTTAAGGTGTACATGAGTATCTGAATGTACTCTAGGCACTACTTATATTGTAACATTTCTATCTCGTGTTAGTGATGTGGGAGAAATAAGAAAGAAAAAGCAGCACAGTATAAACATTGAGGGAAATAAAACAAATATTTTTAATGAAATAAATCTATTTCTGGACACTGATTAATATTGGGATTGTTGGAAAGTATTTGATAATTTTAATTGAATGACATTGTTCCTTGTTCCTGTGGACTTTTTAAAATCCAGTTGAGTTTCTTAAAATACATTGTGATTGGAATACAATATTCTTTTGGCTTCTTACATTATCTCATTTCTCATGCAAATAAATGAACAGTAGCATTCAAGAGATTTCTTCTTCATAATAGTCCTATGTAAAAATTCATATTACACAAATGCTGTGTGAGGTTGCACTATGCAAAATGATAGGATCATGTCACTATACACTAATAATCAAATAATCAGTTTTAAAATAAGTAAACTGTAAGTATAAATGTACTGCAAATGGTACACGCAAGTCATTGTTCCAGATACATAAAAATAAATATTTTTATTATTTATTCAGTAACAAATTTGTTATTAAATAACTTTCATAAAAAACTTGCTCAGTTAGAATGGTGATCTCAAACTTTACCAGGATGGGTGTGGCTTAGGAATAAGTTTGCTGAAGACCAAAATAGCAAAACAAAATATTTCCTAGAGCAAAGAATGGAAACATGTTGAAATGAAAGAAGTTCCAGTGTAAAATTATGCTGTTCATCTTTTGGAACTGATTAAAAAAAAAAAAAAAAACACCTGGACTAAGACTAGAAAAAATTAATTAAAAGTCTGTGAAGTGGCAATTTTTCGAATATCAAAGTTTCAAGTTGATGCTGAACTTCTCAATTTCTTAGTCTTAATTTTTCCTCAGGTCCCCCTTTTAAGTAGCTTGCATATCCATAATTCTTATGTTGTATATTATTTATCTGTTACACATACTTGTTAATACATGCTGCTCTTACAGTAATTTTTATTTGAGTTATTTTAATGTATCTTACAATTTTACAAAAAAAAAAAAATCTGTGTGCACTGTAGAGAGAAGTTACTTTACTTCTGTAGAAATAGTACTTTCCGAACAAGACAATTATAATGCATTTCTAAATGTACGTAACACTGAGCAAGATATGGAAAGTACCATATTCAACTTACAGACCTCTAAGAGATGGAAAAAATCATATGAAAATGGATGCAGTTTTCCTTTCTTTCTCTGCCTCTTCACTTACAACAGAGAATTTTCAATCATAAAAAATTAGAGAAAACATTCTCCTTTTATATACAATTAGGAATTTCCTTCAAAGACAGCTCACTGCTTACCTTCTAAAATCAGACAGATGTACAGCCAGAGGTGGTCTGGTTGCAACCAGTCATAATGTTGCTGAAGATGACTCTCAGTTTTATACAAGGAAAGTATTAATCAGTAACACCTGACACATTTTTCCATAAAATAAAAGATAATGTTTCCTATCTCTGCTGTGATCACAAACTGAACAGTAGCTAATCCTGATGTCTTATTCTGTACAAAATGATTCTTCTTCTTCCAGTAATCCACCATGTGATGAGTCACTTTTTTCTTTTGGTCTGTGTGATAGGCACATCAAGAAGGAAATGTTTCACACACTAGGGTCAATAATATTGATGTTTCAAGCCTGCTTAGAAGGCATGTTGTCAGTTACTGTGAATCCACTTCAACTCTCATCACACTTCTGTTCCCCACTGTTCTAGTGACAGAAAGCAATGACAAGATTTGTTGTTTTTTAAAGTTGGGGAATGGCACCAAAAAAAAATCAGTAATTTGCTTTCTATGAAAGGTGAGTAAGCATTGGTCTTAATTGTTTAATGACAATACTAGCAATTGTTTTTATGTTTTATATGCTTTTAATTCATGGAGATATCGCATTTGATAAACGAACAAACAAACAAACAGCAACAACAAAAAGCAAAATTAACAATGTAAACTAATGGACTGAAAAATAAGTTGCAGTTAGTTGCAAGAATAAATACAGTATTACAATAATCACCATTTTCCAGAGTGAGAAGTTTGGTTTTAAAAGTCAGTAACTCAGTTGAACTGGAATAGTTTCTATGTCTTTGAATCTCCTAAAACGTGAATAGATACTACAAAGCACTGCTGTGCAACAGTTTGAGCAATAGCCTGTCCAAAATGAGAGAGGTGCAAATCCAGATGGCATTCAGAAATGCCAGCTAAATCCTTAGTTTTGAATGGAATACGTATATATATATATATACAGGGGTTGCACCCAGGATCACAATATTTAACTTCAGATATACAATAAGGCAAGTGTCTGAGTGTGTACTCAGACAAACGTCTAAAGAAAAGCAAAGTAAAGAAAGTTAAAATAAAGGAAGATGAGTTCCCTCTTTTCTATTTTTTGTTTGTCCTTTATCTTCCTGCTTCTCTTTTTGGGTTTAATAACCCTCCAGGTTAACTAACATCATAGTATTCTCTGACCAACTACTGAGCAATGTTGGAGAGAGAAGGAGCTGAGAGCAAAATTTTCCACAGCTTGATTCCTCTACAAGTTTGTTTGATCTTTGCTAGGCTTTTTAGAGTGTGTATACCTCCCTAACAGCAAATTTGCATGGTAAATGTCATCACTAGCAAGAGTAACTACATTTTCAATATTTCTGCTTTTTTTTTTTTTTTTTTTTTTTTGCTATAGTATGGGAAGGAGATGGGCAGCCAGAAGTGGGGCAGCAACGGTTCAATTTGAGCACTGGAGGTAGTAATCTGCGGGGCTGAGTGGAAACTGAAAGCTCACAAATGGGATTGAGAACCACTGTCTATGGTGACAGTGAAATACTGGTGATTTGGGAGGTACATGCCAATCTTTTACAGAAGAACCTGGAGTTGTTGGCAGGCCTATTTCACCTCCATTCCTGGAGACATTAGGGAACACATTTTCCTAGAGTCTGCTCTCAACCACAGAAAAAAAAGGGTAGTCAGGAATATCAATAAAGATACACTCAAGATAAATCATGTTTGACCAACATGACTGCTTTCTTCAGTGGATATGTGAATAGGGGGAGAAAGGTGTTCCTTGACATTAAGTTTTTGACCCTGTTTCCCATAGGATTCTTTTTGGATTCTTTTGGGAAAAACGAAGTATAAACTGTTTGGACACAAGGATCTAAAGAGTGATAATCAATAGCCGGACATCTAGCTGCAAGCTACTTATCAGACATTAATATTGAGGTCCATGTTGTTCAAGATCTTCATCGGCAATCCGGATGATGACAAAGAATACACACTCTGCAAATTCATAAATTATACCAAATTAGAAAGAGTGGCTGACATGATAAATGGCAGAATTTGAGAGTTAGAGAGAGTCCTCATAAACCTGACAACTGGACCAAGAGAAAACTCAGGTATTTCAATAAGAAGAAGCACAACAATGATATAGGCTATGGAACTAGCATCTGAATAGGACCTAGGAGGCATAGTTAATGTCAAGTTGAATATGGGCCAACAATTCACTCTCATAGTAAAGAGGGCAAACTGCTTACTACACTAAGTGTAAACACATCCTATTGGGCTTCAGTAGGAAGCAGATGGAGGAAAGTCTCCATTAAAGTCTTGGCACCAATAAGGTCTCAAATTTTTTGTCTAGTTTGGAGCCCACAGTTCAAGACCAGGATGGGAAAAAATGTGGGGAAGGTGGCAGCATACCTAAAATGTATGATCAAGCAGGAGAAATTGAGGAAGTTAGTCTTATTTGGCCTGGTAAAGAGGACACTAAAAGATTATCTAATAATTGATTCAACTTCTTACAGGTTAGTTATGAAGCTGAAACACTCAAGCTCTTGTCAGTGCTGACAGACAAAATAACGGGGGATAATGACAACAAATTTCAGCTTATGAGTGTCAGACTTCAGCAGAAGCTTTGCTGTTAGGATAGTCTCAGATTTTTTAAGTTTAAAACAAAACAAAACAAACGAATAATAAAAAACCCCATCATTTTCCAGCGTTGATCTCTTTTGGGAAAAAAGAAATCCACCTGGACATCTAGACACCTAAGAAAATTCATGACTTTTGCCATCATTCTCCATCTCATTTTGACTAGAAAGCTTCCAAGAAATGCTTATTCTCATAAAGAGACCCTGATTCTCCAGGACTTGTCATTTATGGAAATTTCTATAGTAACAAAATCGATACTTTTCCTATACTCTGGACAGACTGAGTACTGAATGATACAGTAGGTTGAGGTGGCTGTGGCTCAGTGCTTTAAGAGAGGTTCAGTAGCCACTGTACCATGCAACGGACAGTCAATGACCCACAGATATAAGATTTAGTTTAGAACTGAAGTATTTATTTTTCTACAGTCAATTACCTTCATTGTAACTGCCTTCAGATTTCATCCCACATATTTAATGAAGACAGATTTAATAAATGCAAAAGATTGGGATTCATAGTGCCAAAGACAAAACTAAATAGCGAAAAAGTGATTTGTGGTGCCTCTCTGTGCGTGTGGATCAAAAAAATGCAGCATATTATTGGTTCAAAAGTAGAATTAAGAAAACATTATGTATTTAAAGACATATAAACAATTCAACTAATAACTTGTTACATATACAAACTGTACAGAGCCACATTCCTTCACATCAGTTAAGGCTTGTGGTTTAGGATCACTGCAATTAATATTATTTTCCCCTGCAGCTTGTGAACACTCTCTCTTTGGTATTTTCAAGATTTTTGTTGACATTTTGAAGTTTCTTTCTGTTGACATTTTGAAGCTTCTTTCTGATGGAAAGAAGTCCTTGTCTGTGATATGCTTAGTATTTTATTTTGTGATTTTAACTGGCAATCTCTGTAAGTTCCTGTGTGCTTAAAGAATACTTGTATAAACTGCTATATTTGTGTAGAGCGTGATTTCATGTGCTCTGTTTTTAGAGAGTCTCTGAGAGCTGATTCTACTTCCTTTGATAAGATATATTTGAACCTTTGATAAAATATATTTAAACAAGGAGGTTTGGACACACATGATAAGGTCAAATATAAAGTTCTTACTTTTGTCTTTTTTTTCTCCCTTTGGTACATAGTGTATGCAATTGATAGAATCACAAAATTTACAACAAGTATAAAAATTTGGAACATTGTTGTGCTTTTTCTGGTCAAAGTGAATTTACAACCACTTTGTTAAGGAAAGGACTTTATCCAGAGCTATGAATTTATTTCAAGCAAATTTGCAAGAGAATGTCAGGAGCCACAGCTCTTCAGCTCTTCTGGCCAATGACTTCTTCAGTATGTGAAAGACTTCTGCTTAGGCTGGAAAGACCTGGTTTCTCAAAGCAGTAAATGCTCTGTCTAACTGAGCTCTAGTCAGCATCTACCACAAAGTCTCAGTTTCCTAATTGTTCAGACAGATAATTTTACATTTTCATGTAATCTGTATAATACTTTTTTCCATGACTTTATAAAGCAGGAGTGACAATGTGCTGGTATCTGAGTTTGGAAAAGATTTAGGATGAATCAACTAGAACCTTGAGAGCCTGGAAGGTCTTCAGGATCCATGGGACTGCTCAATTCCCATTAACATCTAATTTTTGGGGAAGTTGTGATCTGTGACCTTCTCTGAGAGACTGTGATTCATAATTCTCGAAGGGAAGGGCTCTGGAGCGGACGCTTGTCCCGGAATTCCTTGTCTAGAGGCGAACAACAGAGCGAGAGGCAGCCCCAGCGCCGACCCCCGTGCGGGCAGTGCTGAGCTCCCGGCCAGAGGCGGCTCTGACTCAGCGGGGGCGGAGCCGGCAGGGCAGGCGGGAATTTAAAAGCTGCCCCCAGGGAGCGTGAGCGACCAGGAGCGTGGTGAACAGAGCGTGGCGCGCCAGGGAGGGCGTGGCGTGGTGCGGCGCGGCGCGGCGCGGCGCGGCAGTTAGTTAGTGCAGCAGTTAGTTAGCGCGGCAGTTAGCGCGGCAGTTAGCGCGGGCAGGGGTCACGGAGTCTCCCAATGGTGTGGAAAAGAATCTTTTCCCCGGACTCTTCTAGCTGCGGGAGATCAGGTAAAGACATGGTCTCCACTCGGCAGAGAGCTTCCGCCAGGAAGACTGTGGCGACCCAGACTGAACCGCCACAGAAACATGCAGCGGTCCAGGTTTCTGGCTGTGGGGAATGCCTGAGCCTCTCCACGTTACCGGGGAGTGGTGAAAGCACAGCCTGCCTTAGGTGTGAGCAGGTGGATGACCTGCTCAGCCTGGTGGTGGAGCTAAAGGAGGAGGTAGAACGACTGAGGGCCATCAGATAATGCAAAAGAGAAATAGACTGGTGGAGCTGCATCCTGCAGTCTTCTCAGGAAAGCCACCCTGAGAACCCCCCAATTCAGTCAGGAAATCCAGTGCTCTCTTGCCCTAGGGTAGAGGGGGTGGAATTAACAGTATCCAGGGATGACCAACAATGGAAACGGGTCCCCACTCGAGGTGGCAGAAGATCCCCTCGACGGCCCTCCTCACTTTCACCGGTGACCACGTTCAACAGGTACAAGGCCCTGGAACATGTGGATCAGATAGAGGAGGCCTTGAACCAAGGCCCGTCTAGGGGGCTCTCTCCTGAGAGGCAGTCTAATCCATGCTGCAAGGCTGCTCCCCCTAAAGTGAAAAGGAGCACCCGGAAGAAGCGGCGGGTGATCGTCGTGGGTGACTCCACACTGCAGGGCACGGAGGCACCGATATGTAGACCGGACCCCTCATCCAGAGAGGTCTGCTGCTTGCCAGGGGCCAAAATAAAGGATGTCACAGAAAGGCTCCCAAGAATTGTTCAGGAGTTGGACTATTATCCTCTAGTATTGTTTCACGTGGGTGCTAATGATGCCATGGGGAAAATGAGGGACGTCAAGCAAGACTTCAGAGCCCTAGGGATGGCCATCAAAGGTACAGGTGCCCAGGTAGTATTCTCCTCTATTCTGCCAATGAGGGGAATGGACTCAAGGAGGAGAAGGCGAATATGGCAGCTTAACAACTGGCTGCGCCGCTGGGCTTGGCAACAGGGTTTTGGCTTCTATGACCATGGGACTCTGTTTGATGACCACCAGCTAGTGGGGAATGATGGGACCCATCTTAGCAAGAGGAGCACACGTCTCTTTGCCAAAAGGCTGGCCAACCTGGTTAGGAGGGCTTTAAACTAGGCAAGAAGGGGGGAGTGGCACACTGATATGGGAAGCAGTACCGCACAGCCCAGGTCAGATGGCGTCCAGCAGGAGTTTGCTAGTGGGGAAGTGAGGATAGGAAATGATCCCGGAGTGTCCTCTTTCACCCCTCCTGGGAAACCTGTGGCCTCTGTTGCTTCCCTGAAATGCCTGTATACCAATGCGCGAAGCATGGGGAATAAGCAGGATGAACTGGAGATCTGTGTGCGGTCCCAGCATCATGACCTCATTGGAATCACAGAGACGTGGTGGGATAGCTCACACGACTGGAACGCTGCCATGGAAGGCTATGTGCTCTTTAGGAAGGACAGGCTGGGAAGGCGAGGTGGTGGAGTTGGTCTTTATGTGAGAGAGCAACTGGAATGCATGGAGCTCAATCTGGGGTGGATGATGAGCAAGTTAAGAGCTTGTGGGTAAGGGTTAAAGGGCAGGCTAATGTGGGAGACACTGTGGTGGGTGTCTGCTACAGGCCACCTGACCAAGACGAGGAGGTTGATGAGGCCTTTTACAGTCAGTTAGATGTTGCCTCATGGCCACAGGCCCTGGTTCTCATGGGGGACTTCAACTACCCCGACATCAACTGGGAGGACAACACAGCCAGGCATAAGCAGTCCTGGAGGTTCCTGCAGAGCGTCGACGATAACTTTTTGACGCAGGTTGTGGAGAAGCCGACGAGGAGAGGTGGGCTACTGGACCTCGTGCTATCAAATAGGGAGGGCCTAGTAGGAGATGTGAAGGTGGGGGGTAGCCTCGGCTGCAGTGACCATGAGTTGGTGGAGTTCAGGATTCAACGAGGAGGAGGCAGGGCTGTAAGTAGCCTTGCGACGATGGACTTCAAGAGGGCCAACTTGAGCCTCTTCAGAGACCTCCTCGGTAGAATCCCATGGGCTAGTGCTCTAGAAGGCAGGGGGGCCCCAAGAGAGCTGGTTAGTTTTCAAGCGGCACTTGCTCCACGCCCAGCAACAGTGCATCCCTGTGTGTAGGAAAGCAGGCAGAGGGGGCAGGCGACCTGCGTGGATGAGCCGGGAGCTTGTGGCAATGCTCAAGCAGAAGGCAGCGGTATACAGAATGTGGAAAAAAGGACAGGTCCCCTGGGAGAAATACAGGAACGTAGTCAGGGAATGCAGAGATGCGACAAGGAAAGCTAAGGCACGTCTGGAAGGCAAGCTGGCAAGGGACGTTAAAAATAACAAAAAAAAAAATTCTTCAAATACATTAACAGCAAAAGGAAGACAGGGAAAACGTGGGTCCGCTGGCGGACGGGATGGGCACCCTGGTTACAAATAACACAGAAAAAGCAGAGTTGCTCAATGCCTTCTTTGCTTCGGTGTTTACCAAGGGCAGCCCTTTAGAGCCCCAGGCCCTAGAGACAAGAGAAGAAGCGGGTGGAGAGGAAGACTTGCCCTGGGTAGAGGAAGATTGGGTCAGAGAGCACCTAAGGAAACTCGATACCCAAAAATCCATGGGCCCTGATGGGATGCACCCCAGAGTGCTGCGTGAGCTGGCAGATGCCATAGCTAAGCCGCTCTCCATCATCTTTGAAAGATCCTGGAGAACGGGGGAGGTGCCGGAAGACTGGAAGAAGGCCAATGTCACACCAGTCTTCAAAAAAGGCAAGGAGGAGGACCCAGGCAACTACAGGCCAGCCAGCCTCACCTCCGTCCCCGGAAAAGTGATGGAACGGCTCATGCTGGCCGTTGTCTCCAAGCACATGGAGGACAAGAAGGTGCTCAAGAGTAGTCAGCATGGATTCACCAAGGGGAAATCTTGCCTGACTAACCTGATAGCCTTCTATGATGAAATGACCGGCTGGATAGACGAGGGGAGAGCGGTGGATGTCGTCTATCTCGACTTCACCAAGGCTTTTGACACCGTCCCTCACAACATCCTCCTGGGCAAGCTCCGGAAGTGTGGGATAGATGAGTGGACAGTGAGGTGGATTAGGAACTGGCTGGATGGCAGGGCCCAGAGAGTGGTGATCAGCGGTGCAGAGTCTAGTTGGAGGCCTGTAGCTAGCGGGGTCCCCCAGGGGTCAGTCCTTGGTCCAGTCCTGTTCAATTTATTCATCAATGACCTGGATGAAGGCACAGAGTGCTCCCTCAGCAAGTTTGCTGATGATACGAAACTGGGAGGAGTAGCCGATACCCCAGAGGGCTGCGCTGCCATCCAGAGGGACCTGGACAGACAGAACAACTGGGCGGTGAAAAACCTCATGCAATTCAACAAGACCAAGTGCAAGGTCCTGCACCTGGGGAAGAATAACCCCAGACACCAGTACAGGCTGGGGACCGACCTTGTGGAGAGAAGCTCTGCAGAGAAAGACCTGGGTGTCATGGTGGATGACAAGTTGACCATGAGGCAGCAGTGTGCCCTCGTGGCCAAGAAGGCCAATGGAATCCTGGGCTGCATTAAGAAGAGCATCTCCAGCAGGTCGAGGGAGGTGATCCTGCCCCTCTACTCAGCCCTGGTGAGGCCGCATCTGGAGTATTGTGTCCAGTTCTGGGCTCCACAGTACAAGAGGGATGTGGAGCTTCTGGAGAGAGTCCAGCGCAGGGCCACAAGGATGATCAGGGGCCTGGAACATCTGCCCTATGAGGAGAGGCTGAGGGAGCTGGGCCTGTTCAGCCTGGAGAAGAGAAGGCTGAGAGGGGATCTAATCAGTGTCTATAAGTACCTCAAGGGAGGGAGTGCAGAGGACGGTGATGGTCTCTTTTCAGTGGTGGCCACTGATAGGACTAGAGGAAATGGCCGGAAACTGAAACACCAAAAATTCCATAGGAACTTAAGGAAAAATTTCTTAACAGTGAGGGTAACAGAGCACTGGAACAGGCTGCCCAGAGAGGTTGTGGAGTCTCCTTCTCTGGAGATCTTCAAAACCCGCTTGGATGCAGTCCTGTGCCACGTGCTCTAGGTGTCCCTGCGTATGCAGGGGGGTTGGACTAGATGATCTCTAGAGGACCCTTCCAACCCTAAGCATTCTATGATTCTATGATTTCCCCCTCATGCTTATTTCCCAACTCAGTGTAAGTCTCTGCCTTTCAATGAAAGACCTTGTTTTTGTGAATGATGTAGCTCTTAACTTCCTTTTTCTATAGAAAGCAGCACTCAGTACGAACTTCTGCCATAGAAATTCTTACTCATACAAGAAGCTGTAGTAATTCTTCCTTTTTTACTACTTCTCATAAGGATCTTTATTTTGCATAAAGCAAAGTATTTTCTACAGGAAAGCAGCTCTTACTGGCTTCCAGTTGAGCTCTGCAGAGGATGAATTTTTGCTGAACCTCTATACCACTTTTTGGTCCCACCTCATGCATTGACGATGCATGGATGTGCAGTGTCTGCTTAGCTTACCCTGTAGATCATCAGGTCCAGGAGGAATGTCTGTGAGGCAGTATTTTTTCTGGAAATTAATATTAGACCAAAATATATTTATTATTTTTACTTAGCATTTATTTCCTGGCAGAATTAATTTCTATTCTTGCAACATATGACCAGGCAAGAGAATAAAAATATCACAGTTCTATCAGGGTGTTACACTGTTTTATATTAGTGATAGTAATATAATAATGAACCTGCAGCTTAATTCTGTGTTCATTTTCTGGAGACTGACTTAGTTGCAAAAATGTCAGAGACTTGCTATAGAATATAGTATTCTTTCACAAAGTGAAATTTACACAGCCTGTCTCTTAGAGAGATGCAATATTTAGAGGCTGAAAAACATAGATACTATTTTCCTAAACAATAATTTGCAACAAATATACAGTCATTATTTTGGGCCAACTTTTGTAATGATTAAATTCTTTTGTTTTTATTTAACTTTAATTCCATGCTTCTCTGTTCTCTTTTGTCTCATAGTAGTACAATTTGCACTTGCTAAAGTAGACCAATATCTGATCAGCTCTAGGGAATAATTGGCTAAGAAGAAAATGTCTTGCTTTCAGTTTCCTAGCACAGGCAACTATGGTGTACATTGTGCACGATGAATGCACACTTCCCTTTATCAATCAATCTTTGCAAACCAATTTGTTTACATCATGCAGTTAGTTGTATTTACAAGGTGGTTACAATTCTTCAGAGGATTATGTGTCTAAATAAGTTCAATAATGAACAGCTTTGTAGGAGCAGCTAAGCAGACAACACATAGCTAAGCAGTCAATTGTATCATAAGTCTTTGTGTACCTGTCTGTATCACCCTCTCTGCCTTTTACTTAATATTTTTTAAAAATACAGTTGTAGTTTCGACTTTGTACTATCACACATGAAGCTGTTAACTTATCATAAGATTTAATACATTCTTTCTAATAACCTTTGCTTTTTGGTAGCAAATAGATTTGCACTTAGAACTATTTCGTGTTTGTCAAATACATCAAATAACTAAACCAAAGCAAGAAGGCCATAAAAATATCGAATTATGAGAAATGGCATTATTAAAATAAAGATTAATTACTGTATTCAAAAGAGAACAACATATTTATGTCCATTTATTAAGCCTTCTCTTACTTCCATTTTGCAGCCAGTGGGAGCTTTGCTAATGGAATTGGATCTGGCTCATAACAAACACCAATAGGCCAAGAGTGCTGTTACATGCAATCACTGCCAGTAACCTGAGACAAGATGATTACATGTCTTATAGAATATCTTACAGCTAATAATAAATTGCACTACCAGAAACATTCAAAAGGGAAAACCATGACTCAGCCAAATATACATATAGAATGAAAAGCCTACATTCATAAATGATATAGATGAAACCCAAATCCTATATTTGTAAATGGATTTACCCTAAAACATATATTGAAGGTCCAGTGTTTGTTCTTTCTGATCTGGTGTGGTTCTCACTGACACAAACTCAGCATGAAGAAGCAGCTATGTGATGTATTGGAGAATACTTTTTTAGTTTTGACAGATACAGGATTTTACCCATAGAAAACTCATTGCACGATCATAGCCTAAACATTAGTCACTGAATTCATATTTGTATATTAGTTATATTTATTATAAAATAGCATAATCTGTGATGAAAGTAGTTACGTTCCTTCTTAAGCTATTCTTAATTTACAGAATAAGCTCTTTAGCTTGTTCTATTGCTCTATTTAAATTTCATTTATGCACATACTAATTAATTTGCCTTTTTTTCTGAATAGTAGTCTAAAATTATGGGGTTTCTTTAGTGCCATATATTTATTTACATATATTTAATTTGACTCCCATTGGGTATCTGGCACATACTGAGTTGACTCAAAAGCAACAAAAATGTGGTTTCATACACACATATATTGTGTGAGATTTTTTTATTTTGTATTCTAACTGTTTTCTTAACAATCATGCAGCCTAGCA
Organism: Tinamus guttatus; assembly: GCF_059628265.1. NCBI lineage: Eukaryota > Metazoa > Chordata > Aves > Tinamiformes > Tinamidae > Tinamus > Tinamus guttatus. The sequence goes on from NW_028288935.1 coordinate 267,554, forward strand.
TAGTTCTCCACATCTCTACCTTGAAAAAGTTGCACATATTTTTGGTTTCACGGCTCCAAAGACAACCCTGCCTGGTGGTACACTTTTTCAGCTCTTCTTGCTCCTTGGCAAATTGATAAGTGGAAGGAAAATAGAACACTATGATGACTAAGACTTTTCTTTACTAATGTGCTTGCTGCCCTGACTGCTTCCTTGAAAAGCTGTTTTATGTGACTAGTGTGTTGAAAATGTTGCAGTTTGAAAGCCGTAGTGGTAGTGAGGACTGGGGGGGGGAAGGAGTTATCAAAAAAAAGTATCGGATTCACAAACAGTCTGTGGACTGTAGGTCTGATCGCCTTCCTAGGAGCGAATCGAGTTCCCAAATAGTGTGATCCACTATAAGCTCGACCCTGGCAGTATCGGATTCACGAACGGTCTGTGGACCGTAGGTCCGATCGCCTTCCTAGGAGCGAATCGAGTTCCCAAATAGTGTGATCCACTATAAGCTCGACCCTGGCAGTATCGGATTCACGAACAGTCCGTGGACCGTAGGTCCGATCGCCTTCCTAGGAGCGAATCGAGTTCCCAAATAGTGTGATCAACTATAAGCTCGACTCTGGCAGTATCGGATTCACGAACAGTCTGTCAACTGTAGGTCCGATCGCCTCCCCCCAAACAAGTAGTCGAGTTCACAAACAGTATGATTTATTCAAATGCAACATTTACAAAGCAGGTTTCGGATGTCAGTACAGGAAATTCTCTACTAGAGCGTGGGGTTTTTAGCTAGCTCTGATGTACAAATGTGCAATCATCACTCACCCCAGAAGATGGGAGAGGGCTCTCAGTCTCAAGTCTCCTCAGGCGGCATCCTGACGAAGGGGAGGAAAGGGGGGGGATCAGCGCATCAACTGATCCAGAATTTATGATGGATTCTTCCCTCTCACTTCTTAGTCTCTTCAGGCAGCATCCCAGCGCGAGGGGAGGGAAGGGGGCTCAGCCTGTTGACTGACCCAAGAGTTACGATGGTTTCTTCCCTCCCGACTTTTCATCCTTAGTTCACCTTTTATACTTTTCTTTACATTCAGGTGGAGCTTGAGTGACTAGAGTCATACTTAATATTGTTATTGATTGGTGAAAAAGTTTCTCGCTTTCATTTAAAGGTACAGTCAACCGAAAATCTAGAGCGCATGCTCAGTGAGGGGTGGTCGTACCTCGGAGGCGGGTAACTTTTGGGATGGAGGTATGGTTTTCACATTATAATGAGCAAAGTTCAAGCAAAGTTCATCATTTGCCACCTTTGCTGGCTCAGCACCGGACTTGTTATCGTATATCTCCCATTAGACAGCCACTGTGCAGCTTATCAGCAGCCCAGCACAGGGAGGGCAACAGAGTTTGGCCGCGGTGTCTTCACTCCGCTCCATCCTCCGTTACTCCCTTTTGCAGCTGCAAGGAGGGCAGATTGCGTTGCCCAGGGAACCGTGGAGGAGCAGAGTCCGTGCATACCAACCATCCTGGAAGTGGCAACTGTGTAGCGCCCCAAGCAGGCCTCTGTAATGCCAGAGCTGTGTTAGGCCCTAGTTTTCCTCTCAGTTCCTGCTTTCAAACAATTCTTCCACAAACACTTCTTCCACAACTAGCTAATAACTTAAAAATGTAGATTCTTAATTATTTAGAAATTAATAGAAGGAAAACATAGTGCCATTCCTTTGAGAGTAATCAGCTGATGCTATGTCCCTTTCTCACAGCAGACTATGCATAGGATCTTTCTTTAAGAACTGGCGTATAAATAAGTCATAAATCTCAGGATTTGTTTCCATTTAAATTAAGAAAAGCACAACTTAAAGTCATTTTTGTGTATCCGTGACTTCCTTTACAATGTTTACAATTAAGATATTGACTACTCAAGAAATACCCCTCTAGAAGAACCATTCTGGTGATAACCCATTCCAGAGAGAACGACTCTAGTTACCCTCGAGTTAAAGGAAGGAATACTTCAACTGTGAGGTAGTAGTATGCTATAATATCAATGGGAATGGCAGTTTGAGGGAGACACAGTCACTGTCCTTAAATCATTATGGCCTACATACCTGTGTAAGGAAACTTGTTATGACCAACAGATGTTTGCCAGCAAATATCAATAGACGTCTGTGTCACATCTCAGTGATTTTTGCAACACAGTGTGAAGAAAAAGACAATGTCATTGTTTTTTAGAGTGACCCTATGCCTGTCGTCGCTAAACTAAGCATCTCTTCTGCCCTGTGGGTTTGTCCATGACTAGCTCATCTACAATTTGGATGTCAAGGATATGTAACTAATCTTAAATATTAACTGTAAGTCTTAGTTTCATCTTTTTAATGCTCCTTCCCCCCAAAAGAAAAAAATTAAAATGTGATTTTAGAAGATAAAATGGTTATAGTTTACATGTTCACTTTCTAGAAGAACAAGTATTTCTTTTTCACATCAGATTATATTCTTAAACTGCAAAGCATATATTAATTTCTTATTCTATTACTCCTTTAAAATAATTTTAGAGTTCCTTTAGAATCCTAATTCCATAACTGATGGCCAGTTTCCAAAAGAAGCTATTCTAGCAAAAAAATTTCTAATTTTAGATTAACGTAACAGGTACCTGGTAAGAAAAAAAAATACTAATTAAAAATTATTTCATTTACACTTATTTTAAAATTATAATGAGAGAAAGCAAAAATTACAATTCAGGAAAAAAATACATTATTTTTGCCTCAAGATTTTCAACTGTCAGTATTATATGATACTAGTCTAAACTACATTTCTGGGAATATTGACAAAATGTAAGCCTGCATCCAAACTGAGTGTTTTGAACTCCTTTTCATGCTGCAAGCACATCTGTTGATATCACTCTCCAAAAAAAGTGAGAAAATTCAGATGATGCCAAATCAATTTATATTCTATTACCAAAATATTCAAAAGTGGGTTAACATAGCAAAATATATTGTTAGTTTGGTTTGTTCTTCTAAACTGCCTTTAGAGGAATGTTTACTTTTTGTTACAGGAGGCCCGTGAGTTTTCTTCTTGTTTTATAATTTGTATACAATTGATATAAAGATTACAATGGTTGAAAATATATTCTCAAGCAAACCTAATTCCCATTCCTCCAAATAAGAGTAAAAAACACACTATATATTTCTAAAACTATGTTGAATAAGATAATAAATAATAATTTCCTTCCTTTCAGACCAAGTCCATTCAGATTGCTGAATGAAATGAATAATATTGCAATATACACACTATTGAGTTATGATACACACTCGCACCAAAGTGAATGTGGTTTCCTTCCGAAGTCTGTATTAATTCTAGATTTGTATTAATTCTCATGAATGCAATAGTAAAAGTAAATTGTAAGTAAATTAATTGGAAACTGGCTTATAAGAATACTTTTTTGTATAAACAAAATACAGCTTTGCATGTTTATATACAAATTCACTTAAAATGCATCAGCAATAATGGTCAAACACTTTTATCAATTAGCATATTGAAGCCAGAAAAATGTTGATTTTATACAAAGATTTAATAATTTAATGTTCTTGAGATTGAATCTTGAAGGGGTGTATTCTTGAAATTAAATTGTTGCATGATCATCTTTAGATCCAGCCTATTCGGTAACATGGCAGCAAGAAAGATTTTGTGAGGTTTCACCATAACTTGAGTAATGCCAACGGGAAAGAGAAAAGCACTCTTTGACAAATATTCTGACATTTGAGCTTCTATTAATTTCCAGCAGGCATTAATTTCACTAATAATCTTTTGTTGAGTATGATTAATTATAATATTTAAAGACAAAAATAAATTAAAAACACATTTAAAACTAATGTTTCTGTCACATATTTAAAGAAGGGTTAATTATTTTATGTTTAAAGTTATTTTAAGTACTTCACACAAAAAAGTATTTAAAAAAGTCTTGAATTCATATCATAAAATATTCTTTAAAATTTTATCTGATTTTATAATGTTTGCATTCATTTCTTGCGTGATTAAAAGTAATAATTTTTATGTTATTTAACTAATAGTAATGTCACTAAATAATAGTAATGGACTAAAGTTATATGAGGTTCTATTTTCAGTTAGAGCTGAATGAAATCAAATTATCTGCTCCACAAGAATTTCAGCATTCAGGTTGTCCCATTTAACATTAAACACTCGCTGAATGCTTTTATAGTTACTTGCAGAAGTTGGTTTGGATCCTTTGAATAGAATTCATGCCACCTAATTTTTGACATCTATAATCTAGATTTTTTTCTCTGAGCTAAACATATGGGCTCTCCTTGCAGCGTGTGGTGAGCAATGAACACTTTAGAGAGTAACTCATTGTATCTTAGACAACCGCTTAAAATGGTGTGAATCATGCCTTATACATTCCTGTTTATGTCACTTGAATGAAGGAAATGAAGATATGCAACAAGCTCTGACAAAGACATCTACACTGCAGACATTTGCATCTCAGATGGACCATCTCTTGCCCTTACTTCTCTCTCTGGACTAGGCTACATTATGGAGGTTTTACAGTGTGGTACACAACTTTAAGAATACACTCGGTGTACCCAGAGAAAAAGAAATGAAAAATTTGTTGGAGGAATAGGTTTTCACCAAAAATATAGAAAGCTTCCCAATGGAAACTTTCTGACTCATTCTTTGCAAAAATTGTCTAGACAGAGTAATCAAAGAGACAGACTTAAACAATCTTTTTTATTTCTTTAACAAATCTACATGTATCCTCCATTTTCAAATGAAAACATTTTTGATGCAATTAGTGACCTCTGTTCCTTCGAATAGATGATTTTATGAGGCCATGAGCTGATTAAGAGCTATTATTGCAAAACACTGATTCACTTCTTCTTCTTATGATAATCACCCTGATATTTGAAGATATTTCTTAATTCTTTGAGCATATGTCTGTTTTTGTTGTTGTTGTTGTTGTTGTTGTTTGTTCATTTGTTTTTTAACCGGAGACTATGACAGCAAAGACCAAAAAAAAAAAAAATCTGGTATTTGTTCCTATTGTTATTTTTAAAGCAGATTTTTTTTTTCTGAGAGAAAGGACCCATACAACAACTTTAAACAAAAAGAGAAACACTGTCTCTGTAGGTTTTAAAAATATTAATGATATTTAGCAGATAAGTTGAAGTGTTTTTGGTTTTCTGAATTATTTTTGTTTTAAAGTTCTTGAAGTACCACATAATTTATAATGAAATTTCACACATTTCTAAAGGCAATTTGTTTGAAATTGTTAAGCCTGCAGGAGAAGCTAATATTAAAATCTCTGAAAATATGATACATTGAAGCAGTTTACATAAAGTTTATTAGAAACATTCTCATGGTGAGTGGGGCCCTCTAAGGGAGATGCCATGTTTTACAATTTCTTTGGGCATGGAAAATTATTTTGATTTTTGGTTTCACATCATAGGAGCTAATATTTCAGCTTTCTGATGAAGTTGCTTGGTTAGGCTCTGGAAAAACAGAGGGAAAGGCAAGAAGCAACCAGTCAAATGGAAGAAAGAAGAAATTTTCTCTTTCTCCCTGTTACAGCAACAGCACAACCCTGATTAATTTTTACTTTTGTTCTTATTTTTATTTTTAAATCAGATTTTTTTTTTTCTGAGAGAAAGGACCCATAGAACAACTTTAAACAAAAAGAGAAAACAACTGCCAGGATGCAGGAGGCAGTTGGTTGAGCTTTTCACTGCCTCGTGTTAGGCTTACAAGGTTTTAATCCATATTATTATCAATACTGTAGCAAAAGCATTGTAATTTTCCTCAGGATATGCAGACTTTGGGAGAAAGAAACTGAAAACTTGGGGCCCCAGGCAGTCCAGCTGGTCAGTTTTCACTGTCTGACTTTGCTTTGTGTGCAGGTGGGCTTTCACCTATGGTTAAATATGGCTTTTTATCTCCGCAGAAGCAATATCAAAGAAGGACATCATAGGTTTACTAAATTCAGAAGAACTGCAAATGTAATACTAAGGACCACACTTTAAATATATGAAGACTAATGTATCTATATTCACTGGAGAGACTTTACACCCCACTCAGGATGTATACAGAGAAGCCTTCCTTCTGTCCCCTGAATCCCTCAAACTTCTTTTTCTGTATACGGTGAAGTTGTTTTAAATAGTTACATTGCACACTCACACGTGGAGGAAAGACTTTATGCAACTCACAAAAATGAGTAGCACATACTTCCCTTATGTTATTTTTATAAGTCCCAACAAAACAAGGGTGTATATTTCAAGAGCAATTGCAGTATTTCTTTTGTTTTACTTTCTTAATTCTTAGCACATAGCTCAGGACTCTGATGCTATAATATCTATGTCATCATTTACAATCAGTCAGTTTGTGCTACTGAAATAAAATTAACACTGGGAAATTTCACTTTAATGGTACATGTGATTTTTTTGTGAAAACAGACAAAAAAAAGTTGACAGAATCAAATTGTTCTGTTTTGAAAAAAATAATCTAAATGAGTTTCCACACTCTTGTTATCTTTCATTCAGAAAGATAATTCAGGATGTATAAGTTCCAGGGAGTATTGCCTTCTATATGTAGAATAGTCACCCAAGTGCACTGCTCCAGCGAAAGCAGTGAAGAGCGTTAATTGTAGGATTTTCCACTAAGCTGAAGGTTGAGAAATCCTGTGGAAAAAAATAATCCTGAAACTGAATTAATCTTCTGGCTAAGTTTCAGGATTCTGATTTGAAAGTTTCACCAAAATTGACACTTTTTGCAAAATATTTCACTTGCAATTTTTTTTCTGGTGATTTCAAAATTTTAATGAAAAATTATAAACCACAGAAAGGATTAGATGGTAGCTCTTACAACTGTTTGGGCGTTATGGTAATAACCGTGAGCCTTTCTCTGCTCTGGCTGATTTTCCTAGCTCAGCTTTGCATTCCCCAGTATGCATGTAGGAAACCTTTTACTAGCTAATTATGCCTTCCCCTTCATACTCCTATTTTATAAATAACCGGAGGATATACATAGACTCTATATGCGCCTGGGACTCATTATCAGGTGAACAGCTACAAAAGTTACTTGTTAAACTCCTATACTTGACAGTCTTGAATCAATAAATATACAGTGCAGTGGAATAGATTTAAGCAACACAGTAACCTTGGTTTAAGTAATACAGTAATAACCTGTGGAAGTATTAGATATAGTTCATCTTGTTGCAACAACTTACAGGCAAAATATATTTTCAATCAATATTTTTAAAGCATAATCTTGCATTTTTTTTCTCTCTTTACACATCCCTAAATACCTAAAACAAGGGTGCTTTAACTGAAATTTAAATCTTTATATTTGCATATAACACTTTTCTTCTCTGGAGTTATAGCCTGGCTTTATCTAATTTTTATGGCCTTTTTTTTTTTTCCTTTTTAATCTCATGAAATTGTGTACCGGAATGTTAGTTTCTTTCTTCTCCAAAGATCTTCTATTTAAAAACACTTATTTCATTAGCATTTGTAGTTATCAATATGACAGAAGTCTACTGTAACTGTGATTTTCATTTTGTATTGGATCTCTTAGACCACAACACAAGTAATTACTTTGAATACTGAAATCAAAGTTGTCAAAAGACAATACAGGAAAGGAATTAGCTCAATTTGTGGAGAAGATCAAAGTTATATTAAAATTTCATATAATATCATTAATTTTTTTCTTACATCTTCGCCTGATAAATGAACATTGCATACATACATTTACTTAAAACGCACACACAAACAAAACAACTTAATAACCTACTAGAAAGCTGTATTTGCAAAACTGCATGAAAAAAATGCTGATTCAAGGTGTTATTTCATAACACCATTTGTCTTACAGGTGTTTGATTATATTATTTTATAAAGTGCATATTTTTTATTAAATATCATTTTATTCCAGTGGACACAAATATGTGGATTATATATATATATATATATATATATATTTTCAAATCTTATGTTTCTATGGAATCAGGCAGTACATTTAGCTTATGTTTTCATTTTTCTTTTTTTCTTCTCTCTGGGCATATATGATGTCACCATATTCTGTATCATTTACTTCTTGAGTGTAGACTTGTCTTTTATATCTGGAGACGAAGACATTTCATAGTAGTTGTATGAGACAGCACTACAACCAAACTGATTTTACAGGTCTTTGAATTTATTTGATTTTATTTGATTTTTTTCAGCTCGTTGACACAGTCAAAAAATACTAAGCTTTACAGACCTTCTGAGGTGTTACAGAATTGCTTGCACCTCTGTGCTGAGTTAAACCATGTGCAGTCATCAGCGCAACATTATTCTCCCATTTCCCTAATACAACCTATCTTTGGGTTCACTTGCTTCTTCACAGTGGAGTCCCATCTTAAGTACTTGAACCCACGGTTACATTTTATGTGCTTTCTTTTCTCCTTGTTTTTCCATTTTTCTCCTTCCACTCATCCTTTGGATTCTGACCTCTCTCATTTTTTTAATTCCTCTAGAGTACTATTTAATATTTTCCTATATAGTGCAGCATCATGGGCAGTCCTGCATAACAGAATTTTTTTGTATTTTACCATTTGAAACATACTTGACAAGGCTCAAGCGCTCTCCATTTTTATGGAGCAAAAATTATGAGTCAGGTTTTAGTACCTCTTTTCTGTTCTCAGATGGGAAGTGTACTGTAGTCTTGTTTTATCTCTTACAATATCTGAGTGACAATGGTGTTTGCTCTTGTTCTTTGTGCCCTACAGTTTAACTGATTTTATCTATAAATTGCTTGTTGCCCTTCAGTGGTCGCACCTTCTCATGTAAGCTTTATAAATAGCCTTCAAACCTACCCAGTTATCTCCTTATTTTATTTACTAAAGAATGCTACATTGTAATGTAATAGCCTTTATCCTAGCCTACCTTAGTAACTGCTATTGCTCAATAATGATAAATGTCATGGTCGTTTACATCTTTCTTGTATTTAACAAATGAAAAAAATCTCTATATAGATTATAATATAGCCTTATATCATAAGCCTTTTATGTATTTATATATAAAACCTTAGAATCATAAGCTACTTTTTTTTACAAGTCTTTACCACAAAAATATGGAGGAGTAATCACAGAAAATTCTAGATTCTATATGATTCTAGAGAATAGGTTTACTATGGCATGTTTTACACATTATTATTCCCTTATAGATGGAGAACAGCTTCATCCTCTGGAATGAGATTATATTTCATAGAAATTACATTATTTAAAATTTGACTTTCTTCAGATGATTGGGAGAGAAAAAAGAACAATCCTATTTCTATTTTCTATTTAATTAAAGGGCACCTCTGAGGCTTTTGTTGCAGAAACTGACAGTTTTCCTTCAACCTCTAAAAACTGTGGCATTTAAAATGATGAGATCACATCTGAGCGGACTCCCAAGGACAAAAGAAATGGCAGAACTGTAAGTTAGGCAGCTTAAATATAAGGACTGGACCATCAGGGTTCTGCTAAATTTTCCTTTAATGGACTTTTCTTCCTCTGAGATGAGCTATGTGGCTGTGAAAAGATCCTCTTCCTTGGTTTAGAATTAGCTATCATACAATAAAATGAAATATTTCTCATTTCTTGGTTTTAGATAAGGTATAGGTACACTGGTGGAAGGAATATCTAGGTGAGAATGAAATATCCTTGTTACATGGATTTTTTTCTACACTTCCAAGAGACTTCTATCCTTCCACTAAGTAAGGAATGAGGTTTGTGGCTATGCCAAACTTTGCTATTTAATCTTCATTAATATTCTGATTCCTGAATTATGATGAAACATTTCAGTGAAAATTTTTATAACTTCTCAATTTATAAGCAAAAACTGAATTTTATAGTGGGAGCCATTAGAAAACTTTAGTAATAGTTACTGTTATACATTTTCCAGGAATAATCAGCACAAAGTAATTGACAAATCATCATTTTAATGGGACTGAATGACCTTACGTACGACCTTACAAACATGCAAGTTCCTCAAAGGAATGACACCAAATTGCAATGCTTTCATTAACCATCCATGACAGTAGCACCCCTCCACCCATCTGACATGACACATTGCACATGGTAATATATCATTGGCCCTTCACAGGAAAATGTACCTGTACTATCATATTTATCTCACAGTGTAACACAAGATATTACTTACAGTTTTAGCAAATGAGTAGGAAAAATGCCAGATCTGTAAAAGAACTAGAGAGGGAATATCAAGTGTAGAAAAGACAGTATAGGGCATAGAATATTTTATTGCTGTAAAGCTTTGTCCACGAGTACATTGTAACTGGAAAAATAAATCTCACTTTTTTCTTTTCCTCAAAAGAGTAGCTTTTATTTCATTGTTTACTGCCTAAAGACTCTCCTAGCACAAGTACTAGACCCACGATACTACCAGTCCATTTGGAGAAGATAGCTTGTGGGTGTTATTTCTCTCTCCCTTCCTTCTCCTGCCCTGCACAGTATCCCAGAAGAAAAGAAAAGAAAACAAAACAAAACAAAAGCATATGACCTTGCTTTTTGTGTTTGTTTATTTTCAGAAGTACATAAAGGAAACAAAAGAGAAAGCTCAAAATAGGTAGAAGAGGAAGAAGAGTAAAAACAACATATATAACAAAGTCCAATAGGGAGAAGAGGCTGAAAAAAAAAAAAGAGACAAAAAACTGTACAGGAAATACCTATTTTCATAACACATTTTTCCTACGCTGATAGGTTTTATAGAAAATTCTCATATTCAAAAAAAAAGAAAGTATAAATGTTCAAAAACAATTCAGATTTATGTTATTTGCTCTGTAGTTTGCATAGTTTGTAACACAGCAGCTTTAAAAAACAGATTTTAAATTTGACTTGGAAAATATATATTCAATTAAAAAAAAAAAAAAAAGTACATGAAACAAAATGTCTTCCAGAACAGCTTCTTCACCTTCTTCATCTGTGACTGATTCATCACCGAGGATAAAAGACTCAGGAAGTCTAGTCTTGCTCAGGTATTTTGAGTGTCATCCATTGCTCTAGTCCTTCTGGTGCTTTAAAGAGCTTCTCAACTCCAGTACGGCACTTATGCCGTAACAAAACTGTACCATGAACTTGCTTACTCTTATGATGTGAATATGCCTATCAAAGGGCTAGAAATCACTGTGTACAGAGATGCTACATATGTGTCAGAGGAGAATTCACCTAAGATAAGGAAATCTTCTGCCAGTCATTTGCAGCTAGGTTAGGGTTCATTTATAGCACCTGAGTGGCACAGTAGGATCATAACTATCTCCGAAAATGTGGCACAATATATCCCCGAGGTTTTCCCATAACTAAAGTAGCTAACTACTCTGCATTTTTTGTATTCCATGATCTATTATAAGTGTACAAAACAAAAGATGATATGGAATGATATTTTCTATATATGTTTTAATTTTTCAAAACTTTCTGACACATTCTGACACCTCTGCATGTTTATACAAACTATACTTTTTTAAAAAAAATACTCCTTAAAATTCACCAGATAGCTATAAATGCCCAGTTTTCTGGAACTATAACCTGTGGAAAATAAGCATGCTCTGACATTATTATATTTCTGGAAAGATTAGAATCAGTCTGCCCCCTGAGTGGAATAGTGCATATTTATGCTAGCAATTACCAATAATACAGTGCTCTTCTTTTATATTTTACATGTAGATTTACAGGGGCTTTGACATTTTAAGACACCATCATCTGTGGTAGAAACACTCAACAGAGCACATTTTTCTTGGATTATTTATATAATAATTACACCTTTCTTTCTTTTTTCTTTTTTCTTTTTTTTTTTTTTCCTCCTGAGGCTGCTTTATATATGTCTCAGAAAAATACATATAGCTATCTGATTTATAGATTCCCAGGCTTTATCAAAAGCTTTATTGCATTTCATTGAAGATTAAGTACATATTTTTCCATTCATTGTGGAGGTAGGATAGTGAGTAATAATTTGTAAAGCTATCTGGATTTTTTTTCCTTTCGATACCTACATAATAGCTGCAAAGAAGTGAAATGCTTATTTTACAGACATGCAAAGCATCTTATGAAATAATTCGGTAATTAAAAATGAAGCAATCGTATCATTAATTTTACTTGTTCGCATTTAGAGCTTTGTGTTAGCATTTCCAACAGCTATCTTCCCTACAGTAGAGATTTGGGTTTAGTCTGGATTTGTGGCATCATAAGCAGAAAAGCTGCCAGAAATGATTTTTAATCCATTAAAAGAAGATTTATAAAATGATGGAATCACAAATTGCAGATGCTTTTTGCCAAGTCTCACTTTTTTTTTTTCTTATAATGAAATTCTAATGTACATTTTCCTTTTTTTTTTTTTTACTGAAATTTGCATTTATTTTTTTCAAAACTGTTTTACTCATGGCTGTTTAAAGATGCTATTAGATATCAAATTAAGGTAATAAATACTGCAGGAATAACATGCCAGTTTAAGAAAGAAAAGGGAAGGACAGCAGTGTTTTTGAATTATAGTTCTACTCTCTTGTAAAATGCTGAGCTGTTCCTGAGAGATGCCGAACACTCTCAGCTGCCCTTGGAGTCAGTGGTAACTGTGTCTGCTAGCGACCTTCTCATAGTCAGAGCACTGAGCACCTGGCACTCTTACGCATCCTATTTGGCTAGGGCTTAAAAGAAGTCAACTCCAAGCACTTGCCTGCAGTGTATGCTGTGCTGGGCTGCAGAGAGGTCTGACTAAGCTGTAAAAGAGCTAGCTTGAGCACTGAAAGCAGTTCAGCAGAAAGGAATTGGGATCATAATTCCCTGAGGTTACGTGCTCCCGTTTACTGCTAAATCACCAACTGATTCTAAAATACTTCTATTCAAGCCTAAGAAAGTACCTAAAAAGAAAAGGGGACTTTCAAAGGCAAATGTCTGTGCTCTGTAAGATTATTCTCATAGAGGTACATAGTAAATTTCACAGCTGTGGAGGACGTGTCTCCTCACTGTCATGGGGCAGTTCACCGAGCCCACTCCTGTTCACCCTCATTCCCAAACATTCCCTGTTTGAGAGGTAATTGTTGGACAGGTCCACTTGTAGGGTAGTGGCAATCAGCGGGGGGGAGGGGAGTGAGAAGGCTCTTCTATCAGAAGATAAATATATCCCCAGTAGCATATTAGGGAAAGGAAAACAAACAAGAAAATCCTAGAGGCTGACCACTAAAAATACAAAGATTCTCACAGTGTGCACTAAAGTCCCCATTTGCTAAAGAGAAAGAGGGTAACCCACGTATAGCATCCTAGATTATTTTGTCAACAGAAGCTATTTCCAGACACTTCTTTACAGGAACAATGTCTTTTTTCACTTCTGGTACAGACTTGCCTATGCATATACCATGTATGAGGGCTGCAATAACCATATTCCTTCCAGGGAGGCTCAGACCTACTGTATAATAAGCTACACATTAGACCAAGCACACTAAAATGTGTTGTACAGAAGTGCTGAGCCTGTACATGTGCCTTTTGCCTACCAATGATGATCTCACACAGTTACAGATCTTTAGACACTGTCACTATCCACATTTTCAGACATAGATGCTAAGGTTCACTCAAACTCAAAAAAAGGAAATGATATAGATAGCTACCAAAACAAGAATTAAGAAATTTCCTGTCAATCATTATAAGAGTAAAATAAAGAATGGATGGATTATGAAGAATTCTTACCTTTTTTTTTCTATTTTCTGTCTTTGAAAATGTCTTAACACACAGAATAATCAATATGATCTTTAATTATTCATGTTAAGCAGGGGATGAATTTATTCACAAATACAGTAAAAAGTATTCTCAAATAAATTTTCCAGGCAACTTTCTTATGAGAAAATTGAATTTTCATTATTGCTGTTATTGTTAGAAGAAACAAAACAAAACAAAAATATTTTAGGAAATAAGATAATTTCAAACAAAAAAAAGACTCATTTTTGGAAGGAAAACCAATAAATGCTTTTTCCTATAGCTCTGTTTCAGGGACATTATCTGTGAAAATGAGAAGTGAAATGATGTTGCAAGTGAGATATGTTACTGAGGAAAGATCCACAAGGTACTTCTGTAACTGGTAAAATTACAGTATCGCTGAGAGAACTCAGTTCTCTGTTTTTCTTTGTTTGCTGTTCGGCATGATGGGAACAAAAAGCTCAGGAAAGAATGATGGCATTCTTCACAATAAAATATTTATGTGCCTCACATGAAAAAATAAATAAATAATAATAATATGTTAAACTAAAAAAGCCCTCCTCTCTGACCTGTCTGTAAGCTGACATTTTTCTATTATTTTAAGGACTGTTCATTTCTGATCACTGAGAAAGAATCCCTCCTGCAAATACTGGATAGTCATCATTTTGTGCAGTGCTTGTAGCTGCTATGAAAATTACGGGTTTATTTTGCTGTTCTGTTCAATTTTTTGTGCATCCAAGTTTCACGGTTTAATATCAGTTTTAAAATATTATCAATTTCAGAACACTTAAAAGAGAAATGAGACTTAAATTATTCAGTTTCATAGTTCTGAAATTTTCTAGTCCTTCACTAATTCTTCCTATTCTTCACACAGACATTTTGTACTTTCATTGTGGTTTCCATTAATATGCAATGTGTTTTGTCTTTCTGATTTTGTTATCAAAGCAGAAAATTATCATAGAATCATAGAATGCTTGGAAGGGACCTCTAGAGGTCATCTAGTCCAACCCCCCCTGCACATGCAGGGTCACCTAGAGCATGTGGCACAGGACTGCATCCAAGCGGGTTTTGAAGATCTCCTGAGAAGGAGACTCCACAACCTCTCTGGGCAGCCTGTTCCAGCGGTCTGGCACCCTCACTGTGCATTCATATAATATAGAAAACTTGTCTTTGAGAATTTAATGTATATATAAGCATGTGTACATTACATCTAATATATACATAAATAAATATGACTCCTATAAAGTAACAGATAAAGGTGGATTATTAGGTCCCCAGCTTTGCACTCACAGAATGAAAAAAGTTTGTAATGTCTCCGTAAAATTTACAAAGTTGTATCATATATCAGCTAATTAGGAAGAGTTTCAAACTGTAATCTAATTTTGTTAAATAATAGATAGGGTGGATATGGCTCAGATAACATTCTGAGGGAAGTGATCCTGCCCCTCTCCTCAGCTCTGGTGAGGCCGCACCTGGAGTATTGTGAGCAGTTCTGGGCTCCCCAGTACAAGGGGGATGTGGAGCTTCTAGAGAGGGTCCAGTGTAGAGCGACAAAGAAGAATAAGAGACTGGAGCATCTATCTTAGGAGGAGAGACGAAGTGAGCGGGGCCTGTTTAGCCTAGAAAAGAGAAGATTGAGAAGAGATCTGATCAACATGTATAAGTACTTATTGAGGGGTGAATGAGAAGAGTTTGGACCCATCCTCCCTAACTCTTCTCGGTGGTGCCAGCGACAGAACAAGGGGTAATGGGTACAAATTCAAACACGGGAAGTTCCATCTCCATGTGAGGAAGAACTTCTTTCCTGTGAGGGTGACAGAGCCCTGGAACAGGCTGCCCAGAGAGGTTGTGGAGTCTCCTTCTCTGGAGATCTTGAAAACCTGCCTGGATGCCACCCTGTGCCACATGCTCTAGGTGTCCCTGCTGGAGCTGGGGGGTTGGACTAGATGATCTCTAGAGGACCATTCCAACCTTAACCACTCTGTGATTCTGTGATTCTGTGACTCACAGACAGGGACAAATTTGATAATGACTCTCCTGGAAAATAGACAGAAAGTCAAAAAGCAAGTAATAAACTCATTGGGTATATAGTTTTTCTGGCTCTTTATTATGAAGGTTGAAATTACTTTTATCAGATTTATAATCCCTCTTGTCACTGTGTTGGCATGAATTTTACTTCTTAGGTTTCTATTGATTTTATTGTTCTACAGCAAAATATTTTGAAATAAGTATTGAGAAGGAAAGGCTACTACTAATAAAGGCCATCCTTGGCACAAAAGTCAGACTAGAAGCTCAAAAATCTCTAATAGTAAGGTTATAAATAAGGATCTAAAATAACATTTCATATGGAGTGCAGAGAAGGTGCCCTTGCTTTAAAATGGAGCTTAAAATTATTTCTGTAGAAGTAAATCTGGGATTTCATAAACTTCTAGATGAATGTTCTTGGTGGGAGCAATTTATCCTCCAGTAATTAAGACTAGGAATCAAAAAAGCCACATCATTTTTCTAGCACCACTCCGTGATAACTATAACTACAACACATTCAGTATTGCTGGCAAAAATTGTTCAACAAAAATACTTTGAGGTCAGGAGTTACTGTGTTTCATAATTTTAATTTCATGTCAAAAAGCCTAAAGCTAAAACTGATAGCAGTAAAATCAGCTGCTCACTGAGTCACAGTGGAAAATATTTGTTGATCTGAACTGAGTTAAATATCTTTTTGTATAAGGTTTGACATTTCTTTCTATATGCTTTTATATTGTAGTAAACTTCAAGTAATTTTTAAATTATTTTTAAAATTTATTAATTCAAATTCCAGCTCATTAAAATCATTCCGTGAATTTTAAAGTAGAGTTTGAATTATTAGTACTTTATTCTCCGGCAGCTTCTAGATGCCTGAACTTTATTTGACAGAAGAGAGGGTGAATAATGATGATATTCTTGCTTTTTGTCTTTAAGCAGATCATGGTTAATTTGGACAATTCTGGGACACCAGGATATGATGAACTGAAATGACATCTGAAAAGCACAGTGTTGTGCAAGCTCAGAAGACTTTTATATACAGCATAAGCAACTATTGCAGACTTGCTCTTTATCTAAATAATGAGCTATACAAGCCTGGAATGACTTTACTTTCAAATTTTCTTCCTGTTAGATTTCTAACATGATATATGAGATTAAAATATATTACACATCTTATTATGGCTGTTTTGCCTGTGGTAAAGGAAAGTAATTACATGCATTTTGGTCAAATTTATCAAGTAAGTAGAAATGAAAGACACTTATTTGTAACATAAAAAGTTATTTTTCCCTAACTATGAGGCAATTATGATTGCATTTATTTTTCCTGCATTTTTTCTTTAAGAGCAATCAGTGCTAATATCAACAGCGGGTTTTATTCTGTTTAAGCCAGCAGAAAAAAGCAAGAGTATTCTACTGATTTAGTTTCTAGCTTACAGATTGAATGATCTCAGTTTAATTCTTTACTGTGCTATGGATTCTCTCTATGACCCTGTGTAAACTATCTAGAGTTTTAAGGCTAAGAAAATGCCTAATACTGCAGATACTAGCTTTTAACAGCTCAACTAATCACAGCGTTGAGTATGCTCGGCACTGATCACTGTTATATAGTCTAAAGTGTTCATATGTTAGTGACTTCTCTGCAGTACTTATTGATTTCTCCTTTGTTTATCCTGGTTTATATACGCTTCTTCATGCTTTCATATGCTATCACATGTTCCTTAAGATCAATGTAATTACCAACAGGCTACTTCATTGATAATATCCTTCAATTTAACAACACAGCAGAAGCAGAGGATTCCTTAGCTTTCTTCAGAAGCTGTTTTAATATTTTCATTCTGTTTTTCTCAGTCTTTTTAAAAATGTTTTGGATTGTGATAATGGGATTAGACATCGTAAGTACCTAAATTTAGACCTCTAAAATAGACATTTGAGACTAGTAATCTTTAAAAGGTGTAAATATAATTTATCTTAGCTGCTAATCTAAGAATAAAATTAATGTGCTGGTACATCTCCAGGAAAAAAAAAAAAAAAAAAAAAAAGACTAATCAACTTGTAAATGTGTAGATTATTACATGTAGGCAAAAACTCCACCATAAGGTGGAGTCTAAACTTAAATTAAAATTTCTTGGACTCCTGTTACCTAAATTGTACCTCATTATTAGATATCGCTATTATACCATAGACATAGCAATCTTTTAGAAATAGATTTGATATACATCATCTTCTATGTAGATGTAACATTTTCTTCTAATACTACCTCAAAACATGAAAGGTTATCAGTTAAAATGTATCCTTTTTTCTGTGTTTCAAGGGCCTGGTGAAATTCTATCATGTATAAGATGTACTGACTACTTCTCAATTTTTATGTTTTCATTCATATTTCATATTTTTAGACTTTAGACCTTACTGCTTGATTTGATATATTTATTCCACACTGTTGATTAGCTTTTTTACATGATATCAAACGTACCAGATCTGGTCAGGTTTCACTCTCAGTCATTAGAATATATTTTTTCCAGAATGTATGGGTTCCAGGAGATTGTGTAAATGAAATATATTAGAACTCATATATCCAGTTGAATTTATCACTGCACTAAAAACAATAGTCACATCTGCCCATCTATAGCAGTTATGGTAGTCAAAATTAATCTAAAACATATGTTTTTTAGAATATCCTAGAAGTAATGAAACATATAACCCAACTACATATACCTACCTACATATAGCCCAACTGGCTAGGCAAAATATATTTGTCTCCTTCTCTCACTAACGAACATGATGTATGGAGTGAAGGAAGACATAGATGGTAGCAGGAATTAAAGCTGGAGTTGCATATCTGAACAGCAGATGTATCATAGTTAAGGGACAAAACTATGAATAATAAATAAAAAGGTAAATGATCTATTCTCGAGAGATCATTTTCATGGTAGTCCCTCTTAATATTAATTAATATTCATATCAAGAATTATAGAGTCTGATGAAAAATAACTACCTAGGATCATGTTAGAGGTGATCAGCTCTGTAATGATACAAGATTAATACATCAAATCACTACTCTTTTAATTTTATATTGATATATATTTAATTAACTTTATGAAAAACAACAAATAAAACAAAAAGTTGTGACATCAGTTAACCTCAGAAATAAAATAAGCAAAATATATTTTTGATATTTGTTTATATATGAAATATATACTAGCTCTAATATTGTAAAGGGAAAAGGCAAAATTATTATGCATACAAAATATAGCTAACTAAATTGATAGATCCTATGTATTACAAATCCAGGTACTATTTCTTCTACGTATCATACTGAAACAGATACAAGGCCTCTTTCTCTCCCTGTTACATCCAGGCAGAGTACTTCATTTAATTTTGATGTGGATGACAGAATCTTGCAGTGGATTGGAAATATCCTGCTCATGAAAGCATTACAATATTGCATACAGTAACTTCATCATGTCTAGAGGCAAAGTGTTTCCTTCTCCTCTCTGTCTATAATTGCCATGTTTAACACATGCATAATAGCACCCAGAACATAAGTTTCTTTTTCTTTTAAGTCATGAAAACTGCTAAGGAAAGAATGATACAATTTAGAATCAGATGGACTATTCTACTTCATTTGCAATAATCATACTGAAGTATAGCATTAAAACATTTGGAGACTGATGTATGTTTAGGGAAAAAAAAATCTGTTTCACTTCATGAAAGAGCTTTTAATCTATCAAGTCCTTTTTTTCTTTTAAATAATGTAAGCAGTTAGACAGGTCTGTCAGCTACACATTAAAAATAACTTAACAACCCTCAATATAAGATTACATTGAGGCAAGGCCTTGGTAATGGCTAGGCATTTGCTGTAATTCAGTTTTCAATGATGTCACTTTTCCATTTGAGTAATGAACTGAAAATGAATATTTGCATATATTTCAGAATTCCACATGAATGCTAGATCAGTGTTTATCCATCCTGAATTTTAAATACCAAAAATGTTGCAAAAAACTCCGTTTTAACATTTTCACACAAACAATACATTTTATTATCTCAAAATGAACCGAAGCAGAAAAGTGTCCACCACAGAAGAATGCACACAAACAGGGAATTGGGTAAGCTCTCACGCTTTTCTTGGAAAATCAGCATGTCTGGTGGCCTCTCTGAAATATTCTGGTGCATGCAACTTGGAGAATAAACAAGAGAAATTAGAGGCCTGAGCACAGCTGCAGGGTTACAAAATCAGTAGTACCACAGAGATGTGGTGGGATAGCTCGTGTGACTGGCGGTGTATGGAGGCAGGCTCTTCAGGAGGACAGGCAGGAAGGTGCTCACCCTGTACATGTGAGAGCAGCAGGAATGCATGGAGCTCTGCCTTGGGGTGAGTGGAGGGCCAGCGCAGTGCGCATGGGCCAAGATTAGATGACAGGTCAACAGGGGTGACATTATGGTCAGTGTCTGCTACAGATGGCCTCTGCAGATTAGGAAGAAGAGAAAATGAGACCTACTGCAGATAGCTGGGAGAAGCCATGCATTTGCAGGCCCTGGTCTTTACATGATGCTTGTAATCTCTCTGATATCTGCTGGAGGGGAAATGCAGGGAACAAGCAGGAAACAAGCAATCCAAAAGGTGTCTAGAGTGCACAGACTCTGCAACTGGGACATTCTCTTTTCTGCTGCCTACACAAAATGTGAGCTAAAAAATCAAAGCTGTTAATGAGGCTTTTACTTCCAGAACAGAATAGAAAGTCACTATGGATAGAGAGAACAAAATTAGACTCATTGCAACAAAAAATGAAGAGAAAACCTCAAAAATGCCATTCAACATGTCTCATAATTATTAGTTTAAGTGCCAAGAAGTATATAGAAACATACTTAAGGGCACAAAGCAGTATGTATGCATGAAAAGCATTTTTAACTGTAAATAAAATGAAAAACAGGTTGAACAAAAAGAAACACATTAAAATATTAAAAAATAAAATTCTATGAAGTAAAATTTGTATACTTCCAGTTGTCTCTAATTCTTTCTTAACAAATCTTTTCCATACATTGTATACAGACCCATGTAAATGAATTTAGAACATATATGCTTTGTTAAAATAAGGCCAGGTATTCTTACTCTTTCCTTGCCTTTCCAGCATGCTGCTCTCAGCTCTTCTGTCTTTGTGCTACTTCTGCATTTTTTTATTCTGTTTCCAGATTTCTATTCAGCTGCATACTCCAGAGCTTGTGTCTGTTGTATGGATTAAATTGAATACATATATATATATGCATTTGATGGAGAAAAAGATAAGGAATGTCATTTTCATGTTTTTTTGTGATGTATACTCCCCCTTCCTGTATCCTTTGATGATTAAAGTATAGATGATTAAATGTGCTTAAAACATTTACACAACCATTTCCTAGCTAGAATGTCTTTACTTGAAACCTATAAAATTTAAGCCCATTGTCTTTAGAAAAATGAAGAAACATGGTTCTCAAAAGTAGACTGCTAAGTTCACTAATACAGTAAAAGACATCAATAACCTTGTGAAAGATTATGAAACTTACCTACTGAAAATCAGACACAAGATGTATATGTACAGAAACAGGAACACTTGCACATTCCTTGTACACATACCCACCCTTGAGAGAAACTCAGACAAGCATCAGTTCCTTCTCCATAGAAAATAGGTGATATGGAAATGCAATACATAGTTAGATGTGCTAATAGATTAGGTAAGCAAGTTACTCATGAGTATTGCATTCTGTATTACCAGGTAGGCATGTATACAACTCATGAGTCTGATTGAGGGGGATCTGGGGCAAGTGGAGAACTTACCAGTGACTTCTTTAAGCATAAATGGAAGGACAAATTTGATTTGTTCATTCATGACAGATCATTTATTGGTGCTTAATTGCATTGGGATAAAATAAGCAATAAAAATAAAAGCAACAGCAACAAAACATAGCCTGAAAGACAATTTCCAAGTTGTTGGAAATTGTATTCTGTAGACATTTGGGAATATTAAAAATGATACTGTGGATATTGTAGGATAGTGGCTTTGGCTGCAATGTAAAGTAAGCACTCATTTTTTTTTCATATATCTTAATTTGGCGTTCATTACTGATTTTACAGTGGATACTATGACAGCAGGCCACTTTGGAATGGGCAAAGTTATTTCTCCTGGTAACTTTGAACTAATGTCTGTTTTTAGCATTTATTTATGTTCTCCTGCATGCACATGTAGATATGTGCATTCTTTTGAACACATATGTTATTTACGTCTTCACAGAAGCTACTGAGCAGAAATACTCAAATTAGGCAGGTCAATGCAACTGAGTCAGAAAAGATGGCCTTGCGCCCACATCAAGATGTACAGCGTGCTGAGCAATCCTAACACACAAGGTAAAATACAGTCTTTGGGGAGACATGAGTCTGATAACCTTATAGTTGAGGATTTTCCAGAACAAATATCATCACTCTCCTCAAGAAAAATCTAGTTGCTAGGCTATTATATGACATGCCATCACTCCCACAACAAGTCGCTGACCTTGTTTCATTTAGCTGAAGAGGCAGAGTCTCAGGAGACCAATGCACAAATTCAGGGCTTGAAACAAAAACAATCATCTTGTGTGTAGGTGCTTTCCTGTTACATTTAGCCAAGACAGTAGCATTACTGAGGATTTGTGTAAAATTACTTCTGTAACTTATTAAGAGTAAATTTAGTCTTTAGTAGTACTACTATGTTTTAATGTAATTTAGTTTAAAAATTAAAAAAAAGTTTAGAGTAATTTTTGTGGTTCACTTTCAGAATGTGGAAAAAAAATCCATTTAAGCTTTGCTTCAAGTCCTAAAGATCTCAGCTTCGTCATCACATTTCTTCATTACAAATCTATATTTTGATGCTCCACAATGATTTACAGTATAGACAATAAAAACAAGTTTACACTGGCAACATTCTTTTTTTTTTTTTTTTGACCTTGACTGGAGTTTCAGGAATGCACATGTGAAGATTATTTTTGCCACTCTTTTTTCAGTCTGGCAATTGGAGGCACATTACAGGTTGATTTCTGTGCTTATGAGAAACTACATGGCACAATTTGTTCTCATACATTGTCTTGAAACCTTGATTTTTGATACAGCTGCCAAAACCTCCAACATTTAGGCAAATTTGATGATCTTTCCAGAACACAGCACTTACTCAATTTACAGTGTTCTGTAGCTGTGAAAGTATCTGGAATATATGGATCATATGTATGACCACAAAACTGACCACTACAACTTCTATAGGGATCTCTCATATCAAATCTAGACCAATATCTTGCATTAAGACAAAGTTGATGAATTATTTTTTTAGCAGTTGTCAAGAAGTAAACTTCCAAATCTTTTATCTTTTTTTTATGTATGTGCAGAATCAGAAAATCAAGCAGCACATTAGGTTCAGTATATTTAAACATGCAAAAATGCATGGACCAAGGCCACAGTCTGATTCAAAAAGTCTTAAACCAGTAAGCCTATAGCTTACCAGTAAGCCATCTAGATATTAGAGCAATGTATTTAAAGCCTCAGGAACTGCACTTTCAAAGCATGCAGTTGGATTGGTGAAATACAGCTTTAATGTCATAATATGAAGCTCCATAAGTACATTATGGAAAATTTAAGCTTAAAATGTTACTCTGTGCCGCTGAATCAGCAAAGACTACTTGTGGATTAAAAACACTTGCTTATGCCACAAATTAATTGTGAAGGTGGAACTCAAAAATAATGAGAAAAGTATTTCTTAATAGCAACATAAATGAAATTCTTTTCTGGTATCTCCTGTCCAACTCATAAATGCAGACTGATAGAGAAAAACATATCCACCTTAGTTGATATATATGTTATATACAGTTGATATAGCTGTGATAACTTTGAGTTTGGACAATTTGGTGATGGACTAATTTCACCATAACTAGGTGAAATGTGCTCAGAAAATGATTTTTGAATTCATCCCTGTGAATCCATCACAACTATAGTATTTTTAGGATATTTCAGGCTTTGGAAATTCTTAATGTGATACTGTAGGATACTCCCCATACTCAGTGGAATCACTGACATTGAAGTAATTCTTACAGTGATCACAATTTAATCTTTGGATTCATACATCAGGTCCTGGTCCTCTTATCTTTTAATTTTAAATCTCCTAACTGACAGATGCACTCAGGTTTTCTATCAGTAGAAACAAAGATTTAGAGGGAGAAGATGAACACAGAAAGAGAAAGACATAGAAAGAATGTTTTATTTTGGGAGTTCTCTATCCAGTTGGAATCTGGAAATACTGAAGCACAGATCTGGAAGCCTCAAAGATCTCATGATGTACTGCTTTACATAGAAAGTGACAGATAACAGGATTTAACTGTTAACAGGATTTTCAATTGTTACTTGAGCATACTGTGCATGCAGCATCATGAGAAATCAGTATGTAGTGTGCCGAATATCAAGGACCTGTGCATTAATTTAACTGAATAAAATAAGAATTCATTTTTATTGATCTACACTTTTTTTATTGTTGGTCAGAAGAGCTGAGGAAATAATTTCACATTTGACAAAAGGAAATAAAAGGTTGGCATTATTCAGATGGCTATAACTGCACTGGTATAAAGGAATAATAATAATATCAATAATAATAATAAGTCAGCATTGGATTAGAGTTGATTTAACAATACAATGTTGACTGAATGACTGAATATCAAGTTTGACTGAATGACTAACTTTACTCAGGGAGTATATGAAAACAGCATGAGCAGAATTTAGGAAAAACAGAAGTCTCAACAGGATATTAGTGATAAAAACTCTTTTTCTCATGAATGAGACAGATATGAAGTCTCATACTCGTCAGGATACAACAGTGAACAATATCACCACTATGGGCAAAAAATCTTTTGTTTCACCATTCCAATTCATAAATCTTTACATTCCAGTTGAGTTATAAAATCAGACTTGTTTTGAAAACCTGTCCTATGTCTCATCATAAAAAGCTGCATAGGCCCCAGAGTAGCAAAGTTTAAAACAAAAGTTTTAAGTACTGTTGGAATTGCTATGGCAACCACTGAGAAAAAAAATGATGTACAGAGAAAGGCCCTACTCTCTCATCAATAGAAATCTGAGTCTCCTTTGCTGCTCAGAGCTGAGAGAGCTGAGATTGTTTAGCCTGGGAAAGTGAAAGTGTGAGATGGGGTGTTCTTATCAACGTGTATAAGCATCTGAGAGTGTTAAAAGTATATGGCCAGTCTGTTCTCAGTGGTGTGCAGTGATGAGAAAAGAGGCAATGGGCACAAACGGAAACACATTTCCATCACAATTCCATCTGACACAGAAAAATATTTACTGTGATGATGACTGAGCAGATTGCCTACAGAGGATGCACCATCCTTGGAGATGTTCAAGAACCTTTTGGACACAGTTCTTGGCAACCTTCTCCAGATGACTCTGCTTGATAAGGGAAACTGGACTAGAAATGATCTCAAGAGGTCATTTCTAATCCCAACAATTTTGTGAATCTTTGATTTTTTGGACTTAGACATGATTTAATTTAGACCACTTTTAAACTCTAAAGCTTTAAATTCTATGAAATTAATAATAAACTATCCTCTCATTGTTTTAAATAGGAATATTCCTTGTATGAAGCAAACTTGTGCTTGTCTATTTTCAGCAGTGAGGCATGCTAGTGAAGAGAGGAGAGAATTTACATCACTTTTGCAGAGATTACACAGTGCACTTTTTGATCCCAATACCTTTGTCAGTTTATGCTATTGGTACATAATTCCTTTTTTCCACCTTTTTGCCAGATACTGAAGAGATTAATCAGATATTATTCAGAGGCCTAGATTATCTGTCTGTCTGTGAAGGCTCTGTCAACCCAGAATTATATTCAGTAGTGATTAGAAGCAAACTGAGAATGCTCATCTGAAATGAGAATGCACTGTTCAATAGGGAAGAATCTAGATGATACATGCTACCTACTATGGTTATGCTATGAATATTGAGACACAATTTCTGAATGAAGACTAGCGGGGAATCTGAACACAGAATGTTGTGGTTAAACCACAGTCCAACCAATAGGAAGAAGCTTGTGTGAGCAATTCCAAGTCTTTTACTCTCCAGATTTCTTTAGAAATCACCCATAAGACATACAATGTTATTTGCAATGTTTATGCATTGTGTTTAATAAGAAGCATTTTAATGGTATCTTTTGCAAAGCTATCTTGAAGATCCATATATAAAAGAAATCTAGTTGTTGTTGTTGCTATTGTTGTTTGTTTGTTCATTTTCCTTTCTTGTTCATTTTCCTTGAGGAAAGTTAAAGTGCATGATGAAAACAATGCTACCTTTTCATAAAATATTGCGTCAGCATCTTCCTTTCCTCCTCTGTCCTTTGCACCTGTTTCCTCTATATATTCATGGATCTGCTGCTCCAGCACATTTTTGTTTATCCTTTAAAAATCTATTGAGATCACTGGCTTAGAAGCTGAGGAAACAGAAATAGACCTTTTTAAAAAATATTTTGATTTTAGAAATTATACCTCAGGCTTCTTTTGACCTTTGTCAAATGTGGGTGCACAGGGTAGAGTGAAAATGCACACATTCTTTTTTTTCCTTTTTTTTTTCCAAGTAATGCTCATTCAGGAACTAGCTGCAGTTGAAGCCTTTTTCATCTTAGAATTTTCCATTAATGTCCTCTGAGAAATGTTCAGTCCCCAAGGAAGTAATAGGGTCACAGATAAACCCTTGAGGCATAAAGCTTCCTAGAAATTTGAAGGGAGGGCAGGGCAATTCTGTAATCTGAGTAGTGCAGCAGCTAAAAGACCTAACACAGTGCTTGATCAGCCTTTCACACTGAGACAAGCTGCAGGAGCAGGTGTTTCAGGATCTCTGATCTGCAAAAGCCAGATTTCTTAAAACTTCATTTGCTGAATCTGCCTTTTCTATCAGAAGATTAATCACTTCAACTAAACAGAAAGAAACAGTGCATGGTGCATCATGAGCCATGATAATTTGTTTGAAAGTTAATATATACGATTTGAAAGAAGTAAACAGAATTGTCATGATGCTAATTCATTTATATATTTCCCAATGTCAGTAACATCAAGAAGCAGAGACAGAATCTTCACTACCGAGCAAATCAGAATGAAAGCATTTCATTCCAACTTTGCATCCCCAAGACAATACAAAGTGCATATCAATATAAAACACAGTGTGTGTATAGCCTAGCTCTCCCATGAGACCTTGCAAAACCCTTTACCTTCAGTTCTCCCTTTTATCAAAATTTCTGTTCTTTCTGTTTCCTTCACACTACCGTTGACTATAAAATACTTACGGGCTACCAAGGAAACTGACATGGGGCCAAAGCTTGAGATGAAGGTGACTAGATG
Source organism: Tinamus guttatus (assembly GCF_059628265.1). Lineage (NCBI taxonomy): Eukaryota > Metazoa > Chordata > Aves > Tinamiformes > Tinamidae > Tinamus > Tinamus guttatus. The sequence goes on from NW_028288935.1 coordinate 294,636, forward strand.
CAACTTGTCCCATGGAACCTGCCGTTTAGGTCACACTATAGTCCCTAGAGAGCTACCTAATACATCAGAAGAAGCTTAAGAAATGATTATAGGGATCACCAGGTGTATTACGTAAATATATTGCATTGCAGTGCATTATAGTTGGCAGACATGTCACAAGAGGCAGGGAAGACTTTCATGGTTCTGGAGATTAGATGCCAAGTAGGATCAGAGAACAACTCAAGCAGCACTAGGCACTAGTTTACCCAACTGAATAAAGCCCCCACTGAATACATTTGCAAATTAGAAAAGTGATTCTCACGTAGGCATCAGCCCACCACAGTCTTAATCTAAAATTAATTCCTATAGGAAATGCATAATCCTAAACCTAAAAGGTATTCTGCTTATGTACAGTGATATGAAGACAACCTCTGCCTTTATTTTTCAGAGAAATTGCTTTGCAGAACATTAATAAGCAGATGCTTTCATTCGGTATATTTGCTACCTCAACACAAAACTGGTATAAACATATTCCCACACCACTTGGGTTGATTCACATCATTATACTGTTTTCTTTTCCTACTAGGTTTGATTATTCTAATATACATATGTGTATGTATGTATTTTTCATAACAGTCTGGAAAGTGAACTGGATCGCTCAAAGCTTGTTTTCTTCTACGTATGAAAAACTGTGCATATGTTTTTTACCCTAGAATCTAGAGAAGACAGAAAACTCAATGGATTTTTTTTACAGTACTACCTTGAACTAGGTTGAAGAAGAACTTCAGAGAAATAATGGATGAGTTTGCTGAAAGGAATAACAAGTTTTCATTTCCATTATTCTGTATTTGAGTAAAAATAACATGTGTATGAATGGGACACCACTCAGAACTTTCTGACAAGGTGTTTATCCAAAACTGATAATGCTACGGAAGAAAACAACCATGGCAGAGATTAAATAGTAACCAGGGAATTACATATAAACTTTTAAAACAACAACAACAAAAACAACAACAGACTTAACTGGAAAAGCAAAATAAAATAAGCATAAAAATGTTTGACAAGACGGAGAGAGGAGGACAATGGAGCAACAGTCAATACCTATTTTGACACTGCCAGCATTGTCATGGCATCATGTTCACTGGCATCATGTCTTTCTTCTAGGCCAGCAGCTTCCCCATCCAATGCTACAAGTAACCTGCATCCAGCTGGTGTTCTGACAATGTGATAAGCAAAAGGCAGGGCTCCTGACTACAGATATAGGCATGTGGCACTACGGGAGGCTTCTCATGTGAACGTGCATCTGCAGGCTGTAAGATACCAGATAGAGTAAAAGCATCTATATGTCTCACAGGAGGTTTATATAAGTAGGTGAACTCTTGCTCTCAGGAAAAGGAGATATGTCTGTAATCTACATACCCTGGAGAGGGTTTGTGTAGGCACCTCCTGTGCAGGTATTGGGTGGGAGCTGGTGTGTTTTAGCATTTGTTATAGAAAGGTGTTTAGAAATTTGTAGGTACTAGCATTTTTAAGTGTCTAGTAGCTTGCTGTTGATTCTGAATGTATGGCTCACTGATTGCCGTTTGAGTGTCATTAATAAATCAATAAACTATTTCAATCCTGATTTTACTTAAAGCATGTGAATTGCTTTAAATTCAGCAGCTCCAGCAAGCTCTCTATGGCTCACCAAGCAAGCGCAATATGCAACAACTTGGCAGATGCTATTAGGAGAACATCATATAGGGGAATTTCTTATAAAAGAGGAACTTCAGGTGACCCCAAAGCAATTTTGACAGTCTGCAAACACTAAATCATTGCAACTTGAACAAAGATGTTTCTTTTGCATCTGTCTGGATAGCAATCCTTCATAAAGCAACCCCACAGTTGGCACCCTACTGCTGGTCTAAAACACCTATTTCAGTTCCTAAGTACCTTTTAAATCAACAGCAAGTTCTCAGTTCTCTCATTGCACACTTCAGACTAGCAATAGGTAAAGAAGGGAGCATAACTAATAAGCTATCTCTCAGTGACAAAGAGCAGCTCCTCCCTTCTTCCCTCTTTTTGACCATTTCCTGCTGTTTTTTCCATTTCTCCCTCTTTTTCAACAACACCACTAGCAGGTCCTGATACTGTACAACTTAATTTGATCTGATGCTTGCATTCTGCTCCTTATCCTTGACACTTTGCCTTCCTTGCTACTTACCTTTCTTCAGAACTTGTGGGGTTTTAGGCACATATTGGTGAAATTTGACAAAACAAAACAAAACAACAATAAAAAAACTTAATTTATCTCAATGTTGCTATTATATGAAGAAAAATCCACAATCTCACTGGAGCTAGTTGGTAACACTTATTTTACATTCAGTCTCTTTTTCATTTTCTCTTCTTTAATACATTATTGTTCTTGATAAAACATAGCTATTTATTAGCGTGCTAGGAAAATGTTGTGTACAGAATATGTTTTAAGGTCATGGCTCATCAATGGCTCCTATACACAATAGTATGGAGTGCTTTGCATATTAAGCTGGAATAGAAGGTAAGAGGAATGTGATTGCCCCCAGCTGGCCATGACAAAGCTCTTTGATCTGTTCTTCTTATAAAGCCTCTTTTCCACATGAAATATATTTCAGAGAGGTATAGCAGAGCATGCTATGACTCTAATGACTCTTCTAGCCATTACTGAAAATCACGGTACGGTGGCAAAATCATGAATGTTCAGTGAGGAAGAGTCTTTTGGGCATATCTGAGATAGTTGTTTAGACCCCTTCAAGTTCTGCAATGAAACTTCTAGAGTTTTACAGCTAAATTTAGGCCTACAAATAGAGGCACATTTTTCATGGTGAGACATTCAGCATTTAAAACTGGAAATGTTCTTAAAAAAATGTAATAAAATGATGAAAACAATCAAAACCCATTCTGAAATCTCTCTCAGGTAGAAAAAAGAAAACAAGTTTGGAATAAACACATAAATATCTAAACCCCTTCCTCCTTCCATGCAGACCAGATTTAGAATAAGCTAAATAATTACAGATGTCTTCCCAAATAGTGACTCAATTAAATGTAAAAAAATAAAAATAAAAATAAAATAAAAAAGACTTATATTACTTGATAAAATTACTGAGAATTTTATCTCCTGGTAATAAGTTTTCTTTATTCAATGGAACTATTAATTCCCTGTTCCACAAATACTGTTGCCTAGGACAATAACTTACAACCTGACAATATAAATAAGACTGACTAAAAGCAATTGAATTAAAAGAGGTGCATAAAGTCTTAATCTGTTCATGAGAAAGAATGAAAATAATTAAGGTTTCAGAATGAACATCCTACTCTCTTGACTTGAAAGAATAATTTCATTTCTTCCGAATGTCCATTTACTGGGGTTTTTCATAGACAGGAAAATAAAATCAACATATCAATTTTATTTGAGAAGAGGAATACAACAGAAAGACAGTGAAAATGATATTTAATATACAGGAAGGGTCTGCTTTGTATTTTTCTCCACCAGATTATAATTTTCCATATTGTTGTTCACAGAATGCCAATCACAAGGGCATTTTAATGTGAGCACTCCACAACAGTTGGGTTCAGTGAAAAAGGCTAATTAGTTTTAACATGGTATATCCTCCAGAAATCAAAAAAAAAAAAAAAAAAAAGGTCAGCAAGTTTCTTTGCTATACACAGTATAAAGTTTGAACTGAGTTGCATTTACATTTTTGTAAATCTACTAAAAGAGTCATTAAAACACCACAAAACAACATGGTCACAGAAAGCTGTATGTTGGAAGAGACTTTGACCAGCCTTCTGCTTCCAGTTTCAAGATTACAAGGTTGCTCAGGACCTTATCCAGGCAATCACCTCACAGGGTGGATATTTCTCACCTTCTTTGCGCAACCATTGTGTTTCAGTACTGAGTCACTCTCATTGTGAATATTTGCATCCTAATTGCCTGCAGGGATGTTCCTTGCTAGAACCTGTGTGACTTCTACTATGTGCCTCTGAGAAGAGTATGTCTCTTTTTTTTTCCTATAACCTTCTTCTAGATAGTGGAAGACTGCAAATGAAGTTCTGTCAGCTACTTGCTATCTTAGCGGCCCTCTGTCTGACTGTCTCTGGTTCCTTAATCTATGCTTTGGATGGTGGAAGCCAAAACTAGTCGCAGTGCCGAACCAAGGGGAATAATGACTTCCCTACATTTGCTGGTGATGCGCTCACGAAGGGCAACATACTAGCATGGTTACTCAAATCGCATATCTATAAGCAATTTTTGTGTGCTGTGATCTAAATCAAGCTAGTAACCAGGAAGAATTACAGAAACGATGTCCTTTCCTTTTTCATGCTGTCACTAATCAAATAGTGTCAAAATCACTATTTTAACAATGCAGTCAGTACAAATAATTACACAAGCAAGAATGTCCCTTTTCCTCAAAATACTATGAGCTAGTTTCATAACCCAGTCTTAGCTCAGATGCAAGATACATTTCTATAAAGACCAAAAACTGAAAAGGCTACTGTATTTAATTTTTGAGTGACAGAGTTGAGTAGTATATTATAACATGTGCAAAAGAGGATTCAAAAGCCTAACTTTAAAAGTAATTACTTTATTTAGTGCTTTAAAGTCAAAGGGCAGTTTGATCTCTGTGTATTCAAACATCTTCTGTTTATTGAATGTAATCTTATGAAATAAGTTTGAAAACAAAAAGGTGGAAACAAGTAGCATAAATTTATTTTTTAAGATTAAAATACTGTAGAATTTCACAGTGCATTAGGAACCTCACAAAATGAGCTCAGTCAGAACCTGTTACATTGGAAAAACTAATTCTAGCTCTCCCCATCTCTGTCAACAATACTTGAACATTATGTACCGTTTTAGAAATGTTTACATATAATACTGTGGATGCCATTTATCATAATGCATTGTGTCTTCCAAATAACAACAAATTTCTGCAGAAAAAAAAAATATATATGTTAAGGACACTTACTTCAGCTTACTAAGAGAATTAGCTTGCCACTAAAATGGGAAATTGAAGTAAATATTCATCTACTCACTTTAGTTTAGAGTAGAAATAAGTATGTGTGGAGTAAACTACAACATACTTTTTCGTATCCAAAGTTAAATTCAATATATACACTAGTTAAGTTTCACAACTTAACTTCACAAATTATTACAGATCTCAGCTGTTCAAGAGTCTTGTGAAAGTCCTACTGACTTAAACCGTCCGTGCTGAAAACATAATAAAGTCAACAACTTTATTGACATTACAGAAAGAAAAAGACCCTCACCTGTGATATTGCCAAATGCCCTCATTTCTCACTGAAGGCAGTGGCAGTTCTAAAATAAATGTTGCAGTGTGAACCTTAGGAAAAAGACTAAGTATTTTTACAT